>NC_074665.1:14890451-15156350 GCF_029448725.1 Salvelinus fontinalis
ACATCTGTGGTGTTGTGTTGTGTGACAAAACTGCACATTTTAGAGTGACCTTTTATTGTCCCCAGCACAAGGTGCACCTGTGTTATGATCATGCTGTTTAATCAGCTTCTTGATATGCCACACCTGTCAGGTGGATAGATTCTTTTGGCAAATGAGAAATGCTCACTAACAGGGATGTAAACAAATGTGTGCACACAATTTAAGATAAATAAGATTTTTGTGTGTATTGAAATTTCTGGGATCTGTATTTCAGACGATGAAACATGGGACCAACACTCTACATGTTGGGTTTGTATTTTTGTTCAGTGTAAATAAGAGTCTGGTAGCAGCAGTTGTGATGTGTATGGCATGAATGTGTGTGTGTGTGTGTGTGTGTGTGTGTGTGTGTGTGTGTGTGTGTGTGTGTGTGTGTGTGTGTGTGTGTGTGTGTGTGTGAGTGAGTGTGTGCATTTGCGTGTGTGCGTGTGCATGTGTGCTAAGGTGTGGAGAATCAGAGCAGGTGGTCAGTCCAGTTCAAGTCTTCAGCAGTGTGATGGCTTGTAGATAGAACTGTCTCTGAGCTTGTTGGTGGTATCAGACCTCATGCTCTGATATCGTCTTCCCAACGGTAAAGGAGTGAGTAGCTCGTGTCTGGGGAGTGTGGCGTCCCTGATGATGATGATGCAGAACTTCCACAGGCACCGTTTCAAGTAAATGTCCTGCATGGGTGGAAACACTGCCCCAGTGATGTACTGGGTCATCTTCACCACCCGCTGGAGTACCTTGTGGTCGGGGATGGAGCAATTCCCACACCAGGCCGTGATGCAACTGGTCAGGATGCTCTCGATGGTGCAGTGGTAGTATTTGGAGACGCTGCTTGCCGAATTACTTCAGCCTTCTTAGGAAGTAGAGATGCTTTTGTTCCTCTCTTGACAAGAATGGTGGTGTTAATGGTTCATGTCAAGTCATCGTGATGTGGACACAGATGAACGTAAAACTGCTGACTTTCTCTACTGCAGTCCAGTTGATGTGGATCACGGCATGTTCCCTCTTCTGCTTCCTGAAATCAAAAATCAAATCCTTTGTTTTGCTGACGTTGAGGGAAAGGTTGTCCGGGCACCACAATGCCAGTTCACTTATCTCGTCCCTATACTGTAGGCTGAAACTACAACTATTCTGAAACTATTATCTTTGACTGCAAAATAAAATAAAATAAAAACCATCATAAATTATGTTTAGTTTTAGATTTGTTTCTTCTAAAATTTGGGCAAAAATCAACTGTCTGGCGGGTAAATTCTGCCAGTAGATGTCAATGTTTCAAATAGGCCTAGCTTGTCCATCACTATCACTAGCTAACAAGGAAGACATCCGAGGGAGAGCACGGTGTAACGTTCGTCGTTAAGGGTAGACCAAGGCGCAGCGTGATTTGGGTTCATCAAACTTTATTTAACTGTGAACCAGCGAAAAAAAACAATAAACAATACAACGAATGAAAAGCTTCATCGTGCAAAATACATGCAACCAAACAAAGACAAGATCCCACAACTGAAGGTGGGAAAAACTGCTGCCTAAGTATGATCCCCAATCAGAGACAACGATAGACAGCTGCCTCTGATGGGGAACCATACTAGGCCAACAAAGAAAAAGAAACATAGATATACAAAAACTAGAGTACCCACCCTAGGCACACCCAAAATATAGAGAATAAACAGGGATGTCGAAGGTCAGGGCGTGACACACGGAGCGTAACTGGGCCAAGCTTGTGAAGTTGCTGGAGTTCACAACCAACACTGACCAACTTCAAACTGACAGCCAGTCACTGACAACTTGCCTGATGGGCCCAAGTGTGTCTCTGACACTTTGCACAATAGAGATGGACACAAGTCTGATGAGGGAAGCAGAGTCTTTTCTAGTTCAACAAATCAGAGCGTACAGCCATGGAGCAGCAGGACCCCAGGAAGATGCCAGCACAATGAATCCAGCAAGCATCTCGACCACAGTGCTTCAGAAATATATAGCTTCCTCGCATCGAAGATTGTGTCTGAGGTCACTGTCCTGCCGGAGGGTAAACCTGGCAGGGCATTAAGTGCCCTGTGTGAACCTGAAAGAGGTAAAGGGGGGCATGTTTACAGAGTCATCCAATTCTGGCAGGCAACAATGGTTGTTTATCCAAAGCTGTGCCCTGTGGCAGTTGATCTGGTTTCTGCCCCTGCATCCCAAGCGTTCGCGGAGAGAATATTCAGTTTGTGGACTACTGTCATCAGGCTTGAGAAACCAGATGACCACCTCTCTGGAATGCAGTCTTATTGAAAATAAACCAGAAATTCTTGTTTGGTTGAACAGAAACACACACAAGCTGGCTGGCTGTGAACTGATAGATTTGTGAAGAAGTGTTGTATTGTTTTTTTGACCCTATTTAAAGGGCATAGTCAGTGATACATATTAATACTACAGAAATGTGCCATGACTTTTTTAAACTAGGCAAGTCAGTTAAGAACAGGGCAGAACAACAGATTCTTACCTTGTCAGCTCAGGGATTCAATCTTGTAACCTTTCAGTTACTAGTCCAACACTCTAACCACTAGGCTACCTGCCACCCCAACTTCATTTGCTGTTTTTGCCCCTCTCTATTACTGTCAGATAAAGGTAAAGGTACTTGATTATTCTTACATCTACTACTAAAGTTTAAAAAAGCGTTGGATTGGTGTGAACATAGAGAGTTTCCTTCTACCATATTTATTGCACCAGTCTAGGCGCTTATCCTTTAAAACCAAGTCACATTAAAATTGATTTATAATTTAAAGCTAACCAAACATACTGTATGTCCTGACCATGGAGTTGGATGGAGTCCTCTAGTGGCCAAAAGCCTGTGTTAACATGGGCAGGGCCATTGAGGACTTCCAACTTCATTGGCTGATCCCTCCTGATGACCCAGTTGGCTTGACCTGATGACCCCGTTGGAGGGATCAGCCAATGAATTGTAATTGTGAAAAAGCAAATGTACTATTTCAAGATGGAGATGGCCTCAATGGCACTGCCCATGCTCTCACAGACACCAACATGACACAGATATAGAGATGGTATGTCTATCCAAGTCTATGGTCCTGGCCCATCACCTTATGTATTACTGCCCCCAAGTGGCAAGAAGTGACATCCCTAAAAAACTAACTAGGCCTACAACACATAAATGTCTCCTAGCCTCTCATGCATAGGCTACTTTCTGTCCCTAACACTAAAACAAAATGTAAATGTTTTTAGCAAACTGAAACTAAATAAAAACTAGTAAATCAAGTCTGAAAACTAACTGAAAATGAACTGAATTTCAAATAAAATTCAAAAAATGTATAGAATTAAAAACTAACATTAAATCACAAAACTATAATATCCTTGGTGGCCATGTTGCTGGGGATCAGAAACGTCCCGTGCGAGTGAGACAGGTTAAAGTTTCCAGGGTGAGAGTAGTAAGTGTTGTGCTGAGTCAGGGCAAAGGTTGAGGGAGTCTGAGAGGGTCCCTGTGAGTAGTAGGCCAGCAAACAGTGTGCTTTAGTAAGGTTGTGCTTTAGTACGTTTGGCTTCTTGGCGTTTATTGCTATGGTCATTAATTGTACTGCACAGATGGAAAGGAAATCCTAGAAGATTGAATTGGTAGTAGCAGCAGCAGATACATTTGAAGTCCGACATTTACATACACTTAGGTTGGAGTGATTAAAACTTGTTTCACAACCACTCCACACATTTTTTGTTAACAAACTATAGTTTTGGCAAGTCGGTTAGGACATCTACTTTGTGCATGACACAAGTCATTTTTCCAATAATTGTTTAAAAAACAGATTATTTCACTTAGAATTCACTGTATCACAATTCCAGTGGGTCAGAAGTTTACATACACTAAGTTGAAAATTCCAGAAAATGATGTCATGGCTTTAGAAGCTTCTAATAGGCTAAATTACATAATTTGAGTCAATTGGAGGTGTACCTGTGGATGTATTTCAAGGCCTACCTTCAAACTCAGTGCCTCTTTGCTTGACATCATGGGAAAATCAAAAGAAATCAACCAAGGCCTCCACAAGTCTGGTTCATCCTTGGGAGCAATTTCCAAACGCCTGAAGGTACCACATTTATCTGTACAAACAATAGTACACAAGTATAAACACCATGGACCACGCAGCCGTCATACCACTCAGGAAGGAGACGCGGTTTGTCTATCTAAGATGAATGAACTTTGATGCGAAAAGTGCAAATCAATCTTTGAACAACAGCAAAGGACCTTGTGAAGATGCTGTAGGAAACAGGTACAAAAGTATCTATATCCACAGTACAACGAGTCCTATATCGACATAACCTGACAGGCTGCTCAGCAAGGAAGAAGCCACTGCTCCAAAACCGCCATAAAAAAGACAGACTACGGTTTGCAACTGCACATGGGGACAAAGATTGTACTTTTTAGAGAAATGTCCTCTGGTCTGATGAAACAAAAATAGAACTGTTTGGCCATAATAACCATCGTTATGTTTGGAGGAAAAAGGGGGAGCCTTGCAAGCTGAAGAACACCTTCTCAAACGTGAAGCACAGGGGTGGCAGCATCATGTTGTGGGGGTGCTTTGCTGCAGGATGGACTGGTGCACTTCACAAAATAGATGGCATCATGAGGCAGGAAAAGTATGTATATATATTGAAGCAACATCTCAAGACATCAGTCAGAAAGTTAAAGCTTGGCTGCAAATGGGTCTTCCAAATGGACATTGACCCCAAGCATACTTCCAAAGTTGTGGCAAAATGGCTTAAGGACAGTAAAGTCAAGATATTGCAGTGGCCATCACAAAGCCCTGACCTCAATCCTATAGAAAAGGTACGGGCAAAAGTGAAAAAGCGTGTGCCAGCAAGGAGGTCTACAAACCTGACTCAGTTTCACCATCTCTGTCAGGAGGAATGGGCCAAAATTCACCCAACTTATTGTGGGAAGCTTGTGGAAGGCTACCCGAAATGTTTGACCCAAGTTAAACAATTTAAAGGCAATGCTACCAAATACTAATTGAGTGTATGTAAACTTCTGACCCACTGCAAATGTGATGAAATAAATAAAAGCTGAAATAAATCATTCACTCTACTATTATTCTGACATTACATATTCTTAAAATAAAGTGGTGATCCTAACTGACATAAAACAGGAAATTTTACTAGGATTAATTGTTAGGAATTGTGAAAAACTGAGTTTAAATGTATTTGGCTAAGGTGTATGTAAACTTCTGACTTCAACTGTATGTTTTTGTTTTTTTAACAGTGCAGTTCTTTATTTTCCCATGCTTTTTGTAACCTGTTGTAACCTACTTTCACTTCAACCAGTAGCCTGTAGTGTACCATAGAATTACAGGAACTATTTAACAGAGTAACATTTCATGGCATAAAGGAAAACATGGTGGAGAAGTAAAGGACAAGATGGTTCTTCAAAACTATCACAGCAGGGAAGAACCCTTCCTGAGCAGTAAATAACCCTACCTGAAGAATTATTACCCATATCACCCTCACTCCTGACACAGAACCCCTCAAGATACTTTTTTTTGTGTAGGGCTTGCTAGGTAGATATCATGAGTAAAGAAAAGCATGAGCGGAGGAAAGAAGGCGATTCAGAAAAAGAATGAAATGAGCAGAGGGAAGGATTGAGGGAGAGAGACAGATAGAGAAAGAGAGAGCGAGACAGAGAGGGAGAGAGAGAGAGAGAGAGAGAGAGAGAGAGAGAGAGAGAGAGAGAGAGAGAGAGAGAGAGAGAGAGAGAGAGAGAGAGAGAGAGAGAGAGAGAGAGAGAGAGAAGAGAGATAAAGATAATCTTTAGAGGGAAGGAGAGATAATGAGAGTAGAGGTGGATTACTCTGATTACTGTAAATATTTGCTCGAGGCTCAAGAGGCTGTCAGAGAGTGAGAGTGCATTCACCTGGTAAACAAACATGAGTACACATATACACAATCACACATGCATACACAGACAAATAGGAACACACAAACACAATAGCTGATTCATAAGAAACAAGCAAGTACTCCTCTCTGACAGCTCTCTGCACACGCACACAAAATGCTGGGCTAAAAACAATCCAATTTGGCTTATTTGGTAACCCAACGCTGGGTAAATATTGGACAGAACACACAGAGGGTAATTTTGACCCAGCCAGTTGGGTTGTGTGACTAGCCTAACATGTTGGGTTGTTTGGATTACCAAAACATGGGTTCATTTAACCATAAATATATTTTTTTAACCATCAATTTGGTCTTTATTTTTATGTAATCCATAGGTTACTTTCAGGGGGCATGGCCTATTTGGGGTGTGGCTTTCAGATAATTATTTCTGGTCACCTGTAAAAGTAAATGTCATTCCTGTTCATCATATTAAGTTTGTAAACGCCAAATGAAAATACAATTTTTGTTCATTATGTATTCTATTATAAAAATCATAAACAATTTATTAAAGGTCATGAACATTCAAAATCATGTTTTTTCATGTAACATTATGATATTTGGATGAAATCTGATCAAAGTATGATGACTGAAGTGTGAAAAATGACTGGTGCGTCGACATTGATAAAGTTTGATTATGAAGTTACTGGTCCCCTCCCCCATGTCAAACAATTATATTCAGGAGGCGGGATTAATAAGGGGATAGGGTGACATCACCATAACTATAATTTTAATACACCAATGGTAACATGATATTCTCTTATCTAATTTAAAGAATTACCGCTTTGTAACCAACAACGGTGAAGGTATGTTTGCAGAGGGGCGTGGTTTATATAGCTAGATAGCTACTCTTCTGGTGCCAAAATTTGATTGTTGGATGTCAGCAAATATAATTACAAGTTTACAATATTCATCTATGGCAAAAATACTTATATGTTTCCCCTTTCATCTGTGTCTGGTATTAGCTAGTTACTGGCTAGCTAGGTCTTCAGCCAGCATGGAACTAAAGGGGGGAAGGGTCATTCAAAACTCTGATGCAGTTCGTCAGTGCTGCTGTGAATCACACCTCAAAATACACGTTTTATGTGATTAAAGTCATACAATATAAAAAATAAATAACAGCTGTGATGGAAAAATAAGGTTTCAATACAATTTTATAAATGCAGACAGATAATTTGTTTGTTCAACATGGTGGGACTTTTTTTGTCTGGAAAATGTATTATGTGAGAAATGGTGATGGAAATGTTTTTATGTGCAAATATTGATTTAATAACCATCATATTGAAGTAAACGATGACATGTTGTGTGGTCCTCCCACTGTGACTCGGGAAAACATGCAGTTTATTAGGCTACAGAGGAAATAAATTGTGATGAACTTCACAGGGTAGTGAAAGTGCAAGGTGATCTTGATGCTCCTTTCCAATAAATATCAATGGTCTTATTCTGGTGACATGATGCTAGATACTTGACTGGTGTTTGACAAATAAACATAATCTCGCTCTAATCCATAATAATCTCATCATGTAGATGAGCCTACTCGCACAGCTTACCTGCAATGTATCTGCGAGATGTTGGTTAGAGCGTAGGTGCCAAGACCATAGTAGGCATATTTTCTATTTAATGCAACAGTTTTGGTGACAAAACTATCAGTAGAGTTGAAAATGTGATTGAAACACATTGAACTTTAGATCTTTATTCAGTACATGAAAACGTAAGCGAAAAATAACATTTTGTGTGCACTATGTCATCACGCGTTGATTTTTATCCGCAACAAGTCAGTTTGGTGGAAACATACCACTGGTGGGGAAATTTGCATATTTTCTTTGTACAGATTTTAGAATGTTCGCTTGAAATGATCTCGCCAAGTGGATGGAAACCTAGCTACAGATGCAAATTCAATGTTGTTTAAGTTGCTTTGTGTATCACCAAATTTGCTTGAGAGGATTTACTGCAGCACTGCATCTAAGTTTCTTGACATCGGCACTTCAAAGAGCTGGCAGTCAAGGCAAGCTCATGAATATAAGCTCCCCGCCCACTCAGCCTGTCTTTTCAAATGTCCTGGTAGTTAGCTGTGAGAGAAAAAGTAATTTTAAAAACATTTTGGGCATTTCTATCGTCAAAAAATATTAGGGGTAATATTATAGTCACTCAAAAGGCTGATTTAGATGGAAATCAGAATGACTGTTCGGGACCTTTAAGATATGTATTTATTTTTTTATTTTATCTTTATTTAACTAGGCAAGTCAGTTAAGAACAAATTCTTATTTTCAATGACAGCCTAGGAACAGTGGGTTAACTGCCTGTTCAGGGGCAGAACGACAGATTTGTACCTTGTCAGCTCGGGTATTTGAACTTGCAACCTTTCGGTTACTAGTCCAACGCTCTAACCACTAGGCTACCCTGCCGCCCCATGTATCACTAACCTTACCACCATTTTGAAATACTTATCCATACTAACTCTAAGCAGACTTCCAGTTGTCCTCCAATACCCCTCCCACAAAAACAAAACAACAATAAAAGAACAGAAGAATAAATCCTTCCCCTTTCCCCTTAGATAATTCAGCATTAATCTGTCCTGTGTTTTTGCATAGTTGAGAGTGCGACCTTATTGGTGCCTCGGTAGTGGCCATTCCCCTTAATGCAGATTATTGGTCAGTGGATATGTCTCTATGCAATACGAAGAAAAAAATATATATAGTCTTGGCCAGACTTAAATCTGCTCTTAATGACTTAATGAGAAACATATTTTATTTTTTACTTGTATAAATATTTTAGAGTCAGTATGTATACTCTCTGACAGTAAAGGGGTCTGGTTTGCTAAATGTTCAGCTCCCATACCCATCCCCAACCGCTGCGGAGTGAATGTCGGTAATATGTGTCCATGCTATGTGCAGTCAACTTTACTGAACAAAAATATAAACACAACATATAATGTGTTGATTCCAAGTTTCATGAGCTGACATAAAAGATCCCAGAAATTTTCCAGACGCACAACATGCATATTTCTCTTACATTTTGTACATACATTTGTTGATCACCTTGTTAGTAAGCATTTCTCTTTTGCCATGATAATCCATCAACCTGACAGGTGTGGCATGTCAAATCAAATCAAATGTATTTATATAGCCCTTCTTACATCAGCTGATATCTCAAAGTGCTGTATAGAAACCCAGCCTAAAACCCCAAACAGCAAGCAATGCAGGTGTAGAAGCACGGTGGCTAGGAAAAACTCCCTAGAAAGGCCAAAACCTAGGAAGAAACCTAGAGAGGAACCAGTCTATGAGGGGTGGCCAGTCCTCTTCTGGCTGTGCCGGGTGGAGATTATAACAGAACATGGCCACGGTGTTCAAATGTTCATAAATGACCAGCATGGTCAAATAATAATAATCACAGTAGTTGTCGAGGGTGCAACAAGTCAGAACCTCAGGAGTAAATGTCAGTTGGCTTTTCATAGCCGATCATTGAGAGTATCTCTATCGCTCTTGCTGTCACAATACCACAGATGTCTCAAGTTTTGAGGGAGCATGCAATTGGCATGCTGAATGCAGGAATGTCCACCAGAGAAACTAATTGCAATTTCTCTACCATAAGCCACCTCCAACATCATTTTAAAGAATTTGTCAGTACGTCCAACCGGCTTCACAACCGCAGACCACGGCTAAACAAGCCAGCCAAGGACTACCACATCCAGCTTCTTCACCTGCAGGACCATCTGAGACCAGCCACCTGGACAGCTGACAAAACTGTCTGTAATAAAGCCCTTTTGTGGGGAAAAACTCATTCTGATTGGCTGGGCCTCGCTCCCAAGTGGGTGGGCCCATGGCTGCGCCTCCTGCCCAGTCATGTGAAATCCATAGATTAGGGTCTTATGAACGTATTTTAATTGATTGATTTCCTGATATATGAACTGTAACACAGTAAAACTGTAGAAATTTGCTGCATCTATATTTGTTTAATATAGTATAATTGGTGTTTGTGAAGTAAATACAGTAATTATTATTAATCTAAGACTGTCTAAGACTGGTTGTGCCTTGTGAGACAGATGAGATACTTCTAAAGTATACATTAGTGGAGACTCCTCAGACGTGGAAGGGGAGGACCATCCTCCAGTGAATTTCATAAAACACATTTTTTTAAATTTAAGTTATCATTTTTAGATAAAACTATACTAAATATAATCACGTCACCAAATAATTGATTAAAACACACTATTTTGCAAAGAAGGTCGACATTAGCCTCAACAGCACTCTGTAGGGTAGCACTATGGTGTTGCCGGAGCACAGCTAGCTTCTGTCCTCTGAGTACATTGACATCAATACAAAATCTAGGAGGCCCATGGTTCTCACCTCCTTCCATAGACTTACACGGTAAGTATGACAACTTCCGGAGGACGACCTCCAACCTATCAGTGCTCTTGCAGCATGAAGCAAGAGAGAAATATAGATTTCTTCATTTTTTTTCACTTTCAGTTTCACTTACTTAGCTAGCAAATACAGCTAGCTTGTTTAGCCTACTGAAACACCCTACTCAAACAGAGGGATGCTATGTTAGCTAGCTGGCTATGACTATCCCACACAACACTGGAACTCTTCCAAGTCAAGGTAAACTTTTGGTTTTACTAATTTATTGCGACCGGGGCACGCGGGTGTAACTGCTTACCTTACCGCATGTTTGTAGGGGGTTTACTAACGCGTTAGTTATATTAGCTATGCTGACTATGACGTTACTCTAGCTAATATGGTGACAACGATGTAGGCTGTGTGTAGCGGTTTGGCTTGGAATGTTTTTTTTGCCTGGTTACACACAGCTGCACAGGTCTTGTGCATTGAAGGGAAGCGAGGGAAGAGGTGAAAGGAGGAGAGCACATAACGTAGATTGCGAGAAGGAATACAATGTGGCTGCAATGAAACTGAACTGTGTTTACCGTGATCAGGGGTGTATTCATTCCGCCGATTCTGTTGAAAAACGTTTCTTAAACAGAAGCAAACGGAACAAAACGGGGATGAACATATCTGAATGTGTCCAATAGAAACTCTCGTTTGCAATTGTTGGACTAATGACTACACCCACTATCAGCTAGATGCAGGCAACCTGTGTGCACCTTCGTTGCAAACTTTCATTCATAGGCTAGGTTGTAGCAACCTCATGATGGGTTTAGGGAAAATTCAAGTGTCATGTAGTAGCCTAAACCTATCACTGTTACATTTTAACTAGGTGAATGGAATATGAATGACAGTCATCCAATATGCTGTAATAGAAATAAGGCCATGTTCATGAAAAAAAAATATGTGTCCTTCCTCATCTGAAACGGCACTGACCGCCACTGGTATACATTGATCATTTGTCCTGGCCAGCGTGATAGGCCTACATTTTGTTTCCTTATTTTTTGCCAAAGGAAAGGAATAGGTTAGTCCTCTCAGGGTCAATAACAAGAGAAAAACTACATAAAAGCACTTCAAATCAAATCCAACTTTATTTGTCACATGCGCCGAATGCAACAAGTGTAGACTTTACCGTGAAATGCTTACTTACAAGCCCTTAGCCAACAGTGCAGTTCAAGAAGAGTTAAGAAAATATTTACCAAGTAGAATAAAATTAAAAGTAACACAATAAGAATAACAATAACAAGGTTATATACAGGGGGCACTAGTACCGAGTCAGTGTGTGGGTGTAACAGTTTAACTTTAATCCGTCCCCTCGCGAACCAGGGACCCTCTGCACACATCAACAACAGTCACCCACGAAGCATCGTTACCCATCGCTCCACAAAAGCCGCGGCCCTTGCAGAGCAAGGGGAATCCCTACTTCAAGGTCTCAGAGCAAGTGACGTCACCGATTAAGAGGCTATTAGTGCGCACCACCGCTAACTAGATAGCCATTTCACATCCGTTACATGGGGGTACAGGTTAGTTGAGGTAATTTGTACATGTAGGTGGGGGTGATTTGACTATGCGTAGATAATAAACAGAGAGTAGCAGCAGTGTACAAAAGGAAGGGGGGATCAATGTAAATTGTCAGGTGGCGATTTTATTAATTGTTCAGCAGTTTTACGGCTTGGGGGTAGAAGCTGTTGAGGATCTGCTTGGTCCTAGACTTGGCTCTCCGGTACCGCTTGCCGTGCGGTAGCAGAGAAAACAGTCTATAACTTGGGTGACTGGAGTAATTTTATGGGCATTCCTCTGACACTGCCTATTATATAGGTCCTGGATGGCAGGAAGCTTGACCCCAGTGATGTACTGGGTAGTGCACCCTCTGTTACGATTTACGGTCAGATGCTGAGCAAATGCCATACCAGGCAGTGATGCAACCGGTCAGGATGCTCTCGATGGTGCAGCTGTAGAATCTTTTGAGGATCTGGGGACCCATGCCAAACAGAGACTATGGTGGTCTGTAGTTATTACAGACTCGGTCAGGGAGAGGTTGAAAATGTCAGTGAAGACACTTGCCATTTGGTCCACGTATGCTTTGAGTACACGTACTGGTAATCTGTCTGGCCCAGCGGCTTTGTGAATGTTGACCTGTTTAAAGGTTTTGTTCACATCGACTACCGATAGCGTTATCACACATTCATCCAGAACAGCTGGTGCTCTCGTGCATGCTTCAGTGTTGCTTGCCTCGAAGCGAGCATAAAAGGCATTTAGCTTGTCTGGTAGGCTCACATCACTGGGCAGCTCGAGTCTGGGTTTCCCTTTGTAGTCCATAATAGTTTTCAAGCCCAGACACATCTGACGAGCGTCAGAGCCGGTGTAGTAGGATTCAATCTTAATCCTGTATTGACGCTTTGCTTGTTTGGTGGTTCGTCTGAGGGCATAGCTGGATTTCTTATAAGCATCCAGATAAAGCAGTAGCTCTAGCCTTTAGTTTGATGTGGATGTTGCCTGTAATCCATGGCTTCTGGTTAGGATATGTACGTACAGTCACTGTGGGGACGACGTCATCGATGCACTTATTGATGATGCCGATGACTGAGGTGGTGTACTCCTCAATGCCATTGGATGAATCCCGGAACATATTCCAGTCTGTGCTAGCAAACAGTCCTGTAGTGTAGCATCCACGTCATCTGACCACTTTCATATTGAGCGAGTCACTGGTACTTCCTGCTTTAGTTTTTGATTGTAAGCAGGAATCAGGATAGAATTATGTTCAGATTTTCCAAATGGAGGGCGGGGGAGAGCTTTGTATGTGGAGTAAAGGTGGTCTAGGATTTTTTTTCCTCTGGTTGCACATGTAATATGCTGGTAAAAATGTGTTAGAACTGCCTGTATTAAAGTCCCCGGCCGCTAAGAGCGCTGCTTCTGGGTGAGCATTTTCTTCTTTGCTTATGGCCTTATAGAGTTGGTTGAGAGTGGTCTTAGTGCCAGCTTCATTCTGTGGTGGTAAATAGACAGCTCAGAATAATATAGATGAGAACTCTCTTGCTAGATAGTGTTGTTTACAGCTTATCATAAGGTACTCTACCTCAGACAAACCTCAAGACTTCACTGTGCTATTTGGAAAGTTAATTAATTAATTACTTAATTAATTAAGTAATTTAGGCATTATTATAGTATATTAAAAAGAGAATTCATTAAACTCTCCACATAATTCTCCAATGAAAAAAACTGCTAACAGTTGCTGGCATATTATCACTGGAGTACCCTACAGTTCAGTTGTACTGCACGCAACCACAAGTGAGTTGCACTTGTGGGCGAATCACTAAAAGCAGGGCTGTATAATGTCTTCTAACCTCAATACAACATCCGTCCACTCTGGGCACCGGTAGAGCCAAAGCAAGTATTTCCATTTATTCACTTGATTTTTCTGAGTTTATTGACTACATGTTCAGTTGGCCTAGCTACATTTCTTGTACATTCCACCTTGGGATTCAGTTAATAAATTAATTTTGATATAATTGTCCAACAACAAGCTGGAAATAATGATTGAACGGTGCATAATTGTGGGCTTTGCGCACATAGCCTGCCTATTTGTCTCTCTCTTTTACAAACTCGTTAGTTGCCTAAATTCCTTCAACTTTCATTCAAGCAATTCATTAACATTATTCATTGTAGAATAAAAAGAAAATATAAATCAACGTGATGATATCATGTTGCCCACATAAATAAGAAAAGGGAAGGGAGCGAGAAAAAGAGAGAGCGAGGAACGGAAATAAAAGTACTGTGAGCTTACAATTTCCGGGTCTTAGGCTGTAAAACATTTGATATTTTCCAGTCTTTTTTCACATATAGGCCATTTAAATTCTTCCCACCTACTCAGGCCTTTATAGCCTATCGCTAGGGAGCATTTTTTTTTAAACACTCATATCATAGCAATCATCATGTTGTTTTGTTCCCTTGTGTCATTTCTTTGGCATCATTAAAAGTGAAGACTTATTTTATCAAATCAATTCTCTGTAATTATTATTACGTGATTAAACTAATCACTATTGTAGTGGCGATAGGTATGAAGTCTATTTCATAGCTATGTTATCCACGGCGGAGTTAACCTCATGACGGAAGTACTCTTTAAGTATTGGACCAGTTGTATGTGGTGTGATCATGGTTCATGATTTCTAATAACTTTCCTCCTGAATGGAGGGTTCTATTTATTAGTGGCATGTGTGTTAACCATTGGAAGAGTGCACTGGAGATTCCCTTCCCCGTGTTGCACTCTGAGTGACTCCTATCTCGCTCTTGTCAAGGGTAATTTGATTGGTTAGGTCTCTAACCTTCTTACTGATTGTAGCTGGACTGACTGTTGCTGGCATTGGTGCTGGTACTCAAGGGGACCAGTTATCCTACTGATTTTATTCTGAAATATTATCCTACCGGAACACATGATAAGAGCATTTTACTAGTTGTATTGCAGTTGAACCTACAAATGGCAAGGCATGACAATTTGTTTTTGTTGCCATTTGTTTGAGTTGGAAGTCCACTGGATTTTTTTTTTTTTTTTTTTTTTTAAGTCATTTAGCAGACGCTCTTATCCAGAGCGACTTACAAGTACATACATTCATACTTTTTTTGTACTGGCCCCCCGTGGGAAACAAACCCACAACCCTGGCGTTGCAAGCGCCATGCTCTACCAACTGAGCCACACGGGACCTCAATGACACTAATGACTTATTCTACGACCAGTGTGGTACACCTCAGTAATATCTTAGATGTCTTCTAAGATTATCCCCGTCTAGGGGCCCATCTGCTCCTCACTGTTCTCACAGGGGAGTTTACAACTAGATTTGTTTTATGCTCTGGCGGCCTCGTATGGTATTGCCCGTAGTCTCGACCCCACCGGCCTCGATGAGGCTCATCATGGGTCTGGGCTACTATTTCCCCGCTTTGTGTCTCGGGACCCCCCCACCAGCTGGTGGTGTTGGTATCCAAGGCACAAACGAAAAGGTCGGACCCTATGTATGAGTTGTGTCAGCGGCCGCGTTGTTATGAGAATGGCTGTGACCTTTCAACCAAATCTCCTGGTGTTTGTGCTTCAAAACGCTCAGCGGCTGTCGAGGCCTGTTAGTCACCACCACGTGTGGCAACCTCTTCAGTACTTGCGAACTGAGACGAGGATATCGGTCTGTGATATCGCAAAGTGTTTCACCAGTGGGAGTCATCGGGTCAGTTGCTGGACTGATGCCATTAGTGTCATTGTAAGGGGTGACAGTTCCCCACAAAGCGGAAGGTGTATCTTCGGAAACAGAGTATATTCTGCGCATTGATGTTTTTCTTGCTGAGACGGCCGCAGTGCTTGCGGAAGTGTCCGAAGGGCAAGAGAAGTTCATCTCAACTATCGTATTGCACGACTACAAGGAGGAGGGAAGTTGCTCATTCACAGAGACAGCTGGCTCGAAATCATGAAAAGAATGGTCAATCAGGTTGGCTGATGGATTCTGTCGAGGTATCGTAATACCTCCTTGGATCGGATTCTGCACCAAGAGGTTTCTAAACGTGATTCCAGGCTGCATCACAACCGGCCGTGATTAGGAGTCCCATAGGGCGGTGCACAATTGGCCCAGCGTCGTCCGTGTTTGGCCAGGGTAGGCCATCACTGTAAATAAGAATTTGTTCTTAACTTATTTGCCTAGTTAAATAAAGGTTAAAAAGTAAAAAATGTCACCCTGGCTCTGCCACGGCATATAATCATTACTATATTAACAACATTCATTTTTTCTCATAAACATCAATATTATCCAAACCACAAGCAATAAACAGCGCATTTTAATTTCACTGATAGAATTGGGAAGTTTTGACTTCCTGTGTATTCGTCTGCCCATAGTGAACCACAAAATCCAGCATTCATAGTGAATGCAGATAACGCCCACTGGGTAGCTGGGGCGTACCCACAAACTGGGACGAGGGCGTTGTTTACTTCAAAATAACAACACAAGGTCATCTCAGAAATTCTCTAGTAAATGTTTGTTTTTCACTAACATTTGTCATCATGCCTGTGTGTTGTTCTGTGCCTGGCTGATCGAGACAGGTGAGTTTACATCCTAAAGTGCCGCATGTCATGATGACAGACACCTGTCACGATCAATGAGAGAAGACTTGAAATATACAACATGGCGGCGAACACATTGTTGGATTACTTATATTAATATTTTCTGAATTCAAACTGACCCCCTGCAACTGGACAGAGACATTCTATTGAGACTACTGTTTCCACGAATCGAGGACGAAGACAGCATCCCCTAGCTAACGTTGGTCAAACATTCTCTGTGCTATACCCAACAGTACCTATCCTGTAACTCCCAGTAATTCATACCAAAAATGTTTGGTTGAATCAAATTATCTGGTGAAACAATCTGTAACTAAGAGAACTGGGAATCGATATATGATGGGAGAGGTGGTCATGATGAAATTGCCATTCACAAAGGAACATACAGTAAGATAATACAGTATAATCAGTGCTGTAAAGTTCAGGGAATTATTGCGCAGCTGTTTGTGTGTGAGTGCGTCTGAGGTGTAAAGTACAGACGTCTGTTATCAGCAAATTATGGGAGGGGTGTTGCCGTGATCAAACTGCCATTCAGCTCCCCCCTTGAGTCATCTACTGCTTGAAATCCAACATAATTTCCAATCCATGAAGAGGGATATAGTTCGGCTCCAATTACAGAAGCAGGCAAAGGAATTCTGTTTTTTCCCCATCTAGAATCAACTACAGGAAGAAGCCATGGCACCACACTGTATTGTCTGTAAGACTTAAAAAGATAATTAATTATACTCTATTGTACAGTTTGAACTGCAGTTGAACTGTGACAGCATCAACATTAGGGTAGGGTAATTGAACATGCATACATGTGCACAGGCACAGAGGTTACATTTAGAACAAAGAAATGTGACCCATTGTTTCAGGAAACTAGGCGTATGTTACATGTCACAACTTTTTGGCAGAAATGCCTTCTGGAACATTTGAACTTTCATGTGCCTTAACAAACCTGGATGCCATCTGTATTTGAATTTTGAATTTTAATTTATTTAAATACGAATAATGTTGTTAAATTTCGAGCTTAGTTGGTTAAGCCACAGAAAAAGTCAGGAACCTTCCAACTAGCCATGACTGGCTGAGATAATGAGTGGGCTGGACATGCCGAGAGATGAGTTTCAGATTGATCTGCGGTGTAGCATCTTGTGTCTATAAAATGAGCTGCTTGTTATGCGTAGATACTCCTTTCTACTG
Organism: Salvelinus fontinalis; assembly: GCF_029448725.1. NCBI lineage: Eukaryota > Metazoa > Chordata > Actinopteri > Salmoniformes > Salmonidae > Salvelinus > Salvelinus fontinalis. Next base: position 14,908,032 of record NC_074665.1, read on the forward strand.
CAGTTTTTTCAAAATATATAACGTTAGCCATGGAGAACTGCAAATATGTTGCTACTGCTCTCAATAACATTGCTGCCCTGAATTTATCAGGCACTATCGACAAAGGTCAGTGGGGAAATGTTGTGATGGAATACTTTCTGGAGGACGATTGTGCCATGCTGACTCTCTCTGACTCTGAAAATGAATCAGACGATGAGGAAATCCCTGATTTAGGTCAAAACATTTTCTTTGAAGAAGACATTGTGGAGACTTCTGATGACCGTGATGGGGAAGAAATGGCGATCAACAGTGTTGTTGTCACGGAAGAAGTTGATTGAGTTTTGAAATCAGTGGAATGTCTGGTGGAAGCAGAGTATGATTCGGAGATGAATAGAATTCTGCCGTTTGATTCTAAAAGAGAACACAAGGTTGTCTCTGGATTACATCTTCAAACTAAGGGCAGCCATTGCATCCGGGACAGAGAGGGAGAAAGATCTGATGATTCTTATGTTATTGCTCACTGTCAGTGTGAACCAGAGTGACTTGACACAATGGTCCAAGCAAGCTGTACAAACATAACAGAAACAACACAGGACGTCTTATTTAATGAAAGGGGTTGCAGTCTGCCATGAAGCATTCATCTATGTATACTGGTAAGAGTCTAGCTACAGTTTCAGATATTATACGTTTCTAATGCCAGAAAGTTATTTTCATTGCAAGTTAAAGCTTGCTGTTAGCTAGCTAGCTGATGTTAGATGGCTGGCTTGCTAGCTAACATTATGTGTATGATCTGTGTGTAGTGATGTTATCTCAGAATTCCATTTCGCATTGCTAGTTATAGCCTTGAACCTATTTGGTTCACTTTAGCTAGCTATGACAATTAGTTTGTATTGATAGTACTCTATGGACTGGGATTATGGTTCATTGTTTAGCTAGCTACATGTCTAAAACACAAGACCCCAAGTTAAAGCTTACTGTTAGCTAGCTAGCGGAAGACCCATCAAGTTAGCTAGGTCTGTCTGACGGTGATTACAGCTATCTATTGTATAATAATGCAATAATTATCTTGAATTTGTCTTTCAGCATCAGTAGAACACGCCTGACTCTCCTCCACCAGCCATACAAGGATAATGGTCTAATGCCTCCCATCAAAAAGGGAGCTGGCCCAAGCAAGCACAGGTTACACCTGAAGTATGAGGACTTGTAGCGAGTGGTGAACTTCATCAACAACTACGCAGAGGATAATGCAATAGTATTACCACGATGCCACCCAGGACACAAACACTTTGGTGGAAAACTGCTGCAATCCCATGTGACAAAGCAGCAGTGTGGCGTCTCTACAAGGAATTGATGACAACACTTGGTATGTAAAGCATAACTTCTTCTGGCTGCAGCCCGACACCGGTACACTTATGACAACATCCAGCTCAAGTGCAGGACGCGAAATTCAAAAGATATATTTTTTTTAATATTTAACTTTCACACATTAACAAGTCCAAGACACCAGATGAAAGGTGCACATCTTGTGAATCAAGCCAACATGTCCGATTTTTAAAATGTTTTACAGGGAAGACACAATATGTAAATCTATTAGCTAATCACGTTAGCAAAAGACACCAATATTCTTACTCCATCAGTTTATGACTCCATCAGTAGCTCTCACAAATTCGGCCAAATAAAAATAAAAATAGCCACTAACCAAGAAACAACCTCATCAGATGACAGTCTGATAACATATTTATTGTATAGCATATGTTTTTTTCGAAGAATGTGCATATTTCAGGTATAATTCATAGTTTACATTTCAGCTACAATCAGAAATTGCACCGAAAGCAGCCATAATATTTACAGACACCAACGTCAAATACCTAATTACTCATCATAAAACATTTCTGAAAAATACATAGTGTACAGCAATTGAAAGACAGGCATCTTGTGATTCTAGACAATATTATATTTCCGATTTATTAAATGTTTTACAGCGCAAACAAAATGTAGCGTGATATTAGCATAGCCACAATAGCCAGAAACACTTGGGCGCCCACGACCAGTCAACATGCACGACAGATATTAGAAATAGCATCATAAAATGTTTCTTACTTTTGGTGATCTACCGTCAGAATGTTGGATAAGGTGTCCTTTGTCCAGAATAGTCGTTGTTTTGATCTGGAACGGCAAATATCCCTCTTCATATAGCATTCATATAGCATGGGCACTTGCCAAGTGACACGGATTACTCCAACGTCAACAAAGTTAGAAAACAGAACACGGCAAAACTCCCAAAAAAGTTTCAATAATCTGATTAAACTATATTGAAAAAACATACGTTACGATGATATGGTGACATGTATCAAATCAAATCTAAGACGGAGATGTTCGTATTTCATAACGACAGCTAAACAGAAGCCATATCAATGTCCTCTTTCGCGCGCTCCAGAAACAGGAAATGAACGGTCACGTCAAACAAAGACCTTTTATTCCACCTCTGACCAAGATAAACACGAAATTTCTTCTCTCACCGCATCTTGACAACCAGGGGAAGGCGTAGGAAGTGTTTGTAGACTCCTACGTTACACGCCCATGTATAGGCATGCAGTTGAACAGAGCATAGATTTCTGACATTTCACTTCCTGGTCAGGAAAAGTGCTGCAGAAGGATTTCTTTTTCACTCAGAGAAATAATTCAAACGTTTTTAGAAACTAGAGAGTGTTTTCTATCCAATTGTAATAATAATATGCATATTGTACGAGCAAGAATTGAGTACGACGCCGTTTGAAATGGGCACATTTTTTCTGGCTACTCAATACGCCCCCTGCAGCCATAACAGGATAAACAACACGTTTTGATTATTTAATTGACCTCCAACATGATTGGCACTACTTTTATTGAGCTCACATTATTTCTGTATTTTTCAGAGGCATGTGTAGTTGGGCTGTTTTCATTCAGGAATCTGTGGAGAAAATTGCTACCCTACATCTCAAGCACTAAGCCCAGGACAGACCTGTACTGGCAGTGCCAGAGGATCAACTATTAGGTCTTCAGATCTGCCAATCTGCCAATCTGCCAGAAGCTGTTAAGTCAGACAAGCTGAAGAAGCAACAGCAGCATCTCCTGCTTGTTCAGAGTGAGCGGTCTGTCTACCAGAAGATGGTGACTGACTGCAAGACCACCTGTCCAGACCTGCAGTTGTCTCTTGGGCCCCTACTGAACCAGCAAGCAAAGACATCAGGATGCATTACAGCTTTGATTTTGCTCAACAAGTAAGCAACATTTCGTCCTTTATACTGATTAAGGACATATATAGAAAGAAAGAACGAAACATAGATAGATAAAAAATCGTGTACAGTGTGTATATATATATATATATGGGAGGCAGGCAAATGCCTTTCACTGAGCTGTGTAAAGACAGACTGACGGGTGAGACAATTAATTTTAATTTATCTTAATGTTCTTTTCTTGTTTGCAGGTGCACTATCCTTCTGACCATATGCAGCCAGGTCCCATCTACTTTTTAACTCGCAAGTGTGGCTTGTTTGGTGTTTGCTGGAATCCCACAACAAGTCAACTACTTGATTGATGAAGGCATGTCATCCAGCAAAGGCAGCAGTGCAGTCATCAACTACATGCACCATGTCCTCACCAACTACGGAGTTGGGGAAACACATGTGGACCTGAATTGTGATAATAACTGCAGTGGCCAAAATAAGAACAAGTTTGTGCTCCTGTATTGTGCCTGGCGGACCATGCACAAGCTCCACCACAGTTGTCGCAAAGGAGCGTTCGGACTCTGTCTGGACCAGGTTTCAGCTGATGTGCAACGCTGACATCCTTCCTCACATAGATGGTCTGCCTGTACAAGCACCACCTGGACTGGACACAGCAAGACAAACCCATCTTTTTGAGAAGATCAGGGAGTGTTGCGACGAAGAGGCTATGGACATCACATGCCCTGCACCCAAGTCAAGGGCAGGACAGAAACAGGCTCTCCTAATATAGATTCCCTTGTTCATGTGTAGTTCGAATGGACCAGTCATAAGCACTATCTGCAGTGCCTCTATTCAAATGACTTCAAATGTTGTAGCATGAGACGGAGTCTACAACCCACACAAGTGGCTCAGGTAGTGCAGTTCATCCAGGATGGAACATCAATGCGAGCTGTGGCAAAAAGGTTTGCTGTGTCTGTCAGCGTAGTGTCCAGAGCATGGAGGCGCTACCAGGAGACAGGCCAGTACATCAGGAAACGTGGAGGAGGCCGTAGGAGGGCAACAACCCAGCAGCAGGACCGCTACCTCCGCCTTTGTGCAAGGAGGTGCACTGCCAGCGCCCTGCAAAATGACCTCCAGCAGGCCACAAATGTGCATTTTATCCAATGTAAAAAACACAATTTCAAATTTTGCTACTTAAGACCGAATCAAGGTAGTCGGTCACAAATATGACATAACCCTCAGCTATTGCAAAGTGACAAGACCGTACAAATGTACCTAGGTAGGTGGGCAGTCAGTATCTAGCTACAGCCATGTCTATCAGGCATGCTTAGGCAAATATTTTTCTAGTAAATCCTTCTTATCAGTTTTAGAGATTTACAACAGTAAGTTGTTGTGTTATTGTTTCTCCTCACTGTTACCTAGTAAACTTAACTAGCTACCTTGCTGGATAGCCAATAATTGTTATTTACATCTGTTAGGAATCCTGTCTAGCATCATGCCTATAATTTTGTGAGATTGAAATACATTCATTTTCATAAGCATAACCAATGTCAACCTTTGTCAATTATGTTACATAGCTAGCTAGTAAAATTATTTACAGTTTCTGATTTTACACATATTTGATAACCAGTTTCAAACACAAGGCATGGAGCATAGCAAGTTAGCAGGCACCAGACTAACTAGCTATCCAACTCCAGTCATGTGCCAACATTTGCTGGTAAACCTAGCTTTAGGTGGCTGGTTGGAACGTTATAGCTTGCTGTTTAGTAGCCATATCTACATATCTATATATAATAAATCTCTGATATTAAAGCCTGATATTTTTGCCATAGATGTAGTTGTTTAGCTAACTTAGCTAGCTAGACTACCTAGCTACTTAGCTACCTAGCTACTAAAATAAGTGTTTTACATGGAATTTTAAATCCACTTCTCCTTAACCTGTCTAGGATGAGGGTGCCGCTAGCGGCACTCCCCCCCCACCCCCACTGAAAAGGCAGAGCCGCGAAATTAAAAAAATATATTTTTTTTAAATATTTAACTTTCACACATTAAAGTCCAATACAGCTAATGAAAGACACAGATCTTGTGAATCCAGCCAACATGTCCGATTTTTAAAATGTTTTACAGGGAAGACACAATATGTAAAGATGTAAATCTATTAGCTAAAAACACATTAGCATAATCCACCATCTTTTCTTTGTCCACCAACACCAGTAGCTATCACCAATTCGGCTAAACTAAGATATTTATAGCCCCTAACCAAGAAAAAAACTCATCAGATGACAGTCTGATAACATATTTATGGTATGGGATAGGTTTTGTTAGAAAAAAGTGCATATTTCAGGTAGATGGCATAGGTTACAATTGCACCCACCGTCACAAATGGACTAGAATAACTACATAGAGCAACGTGTTTACCTACTTACTAATCATCAAACATTTCGTAAAAATACACAGCATACACTAATCGAAAGACACAGATCCTGTGAATACAGACGATATTTCAGATTTTCTAAGTGTCTTACAGCGAAAACACAATAAATCGTTATATTAGCATAGCACATAGCACATAGCAGCCCAGCATTGATTCTAGCCAAAGAGAGCGATAACGTCAACATAGGCAAAATATATTATTTTTTTCACTAACCTTCTCAGAATTCTTCAGATGACACCCCTGTAACATCACATTACAACATGCATATACAGTTTGTTCGAAAATGTGCATATTTAGCCACCAAAATCATGGTTAGACAATATGAAATGTAGCCCAGCTGGTGAGAAAATGTCCGTGCGCCATATTAGACAGTGATCTACTCTTATACATAAATACTCATAAACGTGACTAAAAAATACAGGGTGGACAGGGATTGATAGACAATTTAATTCTTAATACAATCGCGGAATTACATTTTTTAAATTATCCTTACTTTTCAATACAGTTTGCGCCAAGCGAAGCTACGTCAAAAAACATGGCGTCCTAAGCCACTAACATTTTTCGACAGAAACACGATTTATCATAATAAAAATGTCCTACTTTGAGCTGTTCTTCCATCAGTATCTTGGGCAAAGGATCCTTTCTTGGGTCTAATCGTCTTTTGGTGGAAAGCTGTCCTCTTGCCATGTGGAAATGCCAACTGCGTTCAGCATGAACTGGAAGCGTGCCCAGCAATTCACAGCGTTTCAGAAATAAATGTCACAAAATCGCACTAAACGGATATAAATTGCTATAAAACGCTTTAAATTAACTACCTTATGATGTTTTTAACTCCTATAACGAGTCTTAACATGACCGGAGAAAGATTACTCCCAACACTAATGCTTGGAACAGGTGCGGGTCGGTGTCCTCCACGCGCATAACGCAGCTCCAAAAGACTTACTAGCTACAGGGTTTTTTAATTTATAGTGCCTGTGAACGCGCAATCGACCCCATTCAAATCGTCATCACGTAAAGGCATCCAGGGGAAGACGTAAGCAGTGTACGTATACTCATAGCAATAACTGTGGCCTTTTAACTGACTCCAGATCAGGGGCCAACATTTCTGAAATCTGACTCCATGTCAGGGAAATTGCTGTAGAATGGGTTCTGTTCCACTTAGAGACAAAATTTCAACTCCTATAGAAACTATAGACTGTTTTCTATCCAATAATAATAATAATATGCATATTGTACGATCAAGAATTTTGTGGGAAGCCGTTTCAAAAATTACACGATTAGCATAAATAGTGACAACAGCGCCCCCAGCCTCAACAGGTTAATGCAACCGCCGTGTCAGATTTCAAAAACGCTTTACGGAAAAAGCAAACCATGCAATAATCTGAGGTCGGCGCTCAGAGCCCAATCAAGACAAAATTATATCCACCATATCGTGCAGTCAACAGAAGTCAGAAATAACATTATAAATATTCACTTACCTTTGATGATCTTCATCAGAATGCACTCCCAGGAATCCCAGTTCCACAATAAATGTTTGATTTGTTCGTTAATGTCTATCATTTATGTCCAAATAGCTACTTTTGTTAGCGCGTTTGGTAAATAAATTCAAAGTCACGAAGCGCATTCACTAAAAGCAGATGAAATGTCAAAAAGTTCGATAACAGTCAGTAGAAACATGTCAAACGATGCATTGAATCAATCTTTAGGATGTTTTTAACATAAATCTTCAATAATGTTCCAACCGGAGAATTCCTTCGTCTTCAGAAATGCGATAGAACAGAGCTCACTCTCACATGAAAGCGCATGGTCACCGCATGTTCAGGTCATGGTAGACCTTACTCAATCCCCTTTCATTCGGCCCCACTTCACAGTAAAAGCATCAGACAATATCCCACTGTGTATATGACCCATATCCCACTGTGTATTCGATAGGGGCTGAGTTGAAAATCGACCAACCTCAGATTTCCCACTTCCTGGTTGGACTTTTTCTCAGGTTTTTGCCTGCCATATGACTTCTGTTATACTCACAGACATCATTCAAACTGTTTTAGAAACTTCAGAGTGTTTCCTATCCAGATATACTAATAATATGCATATATTAGCAACTGGGACTGAGGAGCAGGCAGTTTACTCTGGGCACCTTTTCATCCAAGCTACTCAATACTGCCCCGCAGACATAAGAAGTTAAGAGTTGAGTTTTTTCCTATTTTAGTAAAGAGAGCCAAACAAATCACCTTCATCTGACTACCTCATGGTCACCATTTTGTTTTTTGATGCGTCTCTCCCTTCTCAGTTAAAACTACGCTTCATGAGATACCCTTTAAGAGCTTTTGTGCACAAACCCCTCAAGTGTTATGAATGCAAAATATTTGGGCATGTATCAAGTGTATGCAGGCTGGAAGAATATCGTACGCTAGTTGAGGTTATATGCTGCAACTATGGTGTCAAACATGCGCCCGAGTCCCCAGATTGCCCTAGTGTGAAGGAGACAGAGCTGGTGAATAAGAGCTGTCCAGTGTGTCTCCTATTTGGAGGTGGTGAGAAGAGTGGAAGGAGCTAGTGGCATTGATAACACAATGGTAATTGAGACTGCACCAATGAATATTTCTCAGCAATTAATGGGTCCTGATATAGTACATGCGAAGAAGGTGGACTTTGTAGCATTTATTGCAATGGTCATAAACTGCACAGTACAAACAAAGAAGAAATCTGAGAAAATTTGAATTATTGTGCAGAACGCTTTTTAGTACTCCGTGAGTTTACAGCCGAGGCATTACAAGAAATCCTGTCGAAGGAGGGATGTGACTTGTGTATTGATGTGACTTGAATTGGAATGTGACTGAAGGAGTGGGATGTCAATTTTTCCCAGTTTTTTCCTACAATGGATATTTTTTATATAGTTTACCACAAGTACATTAGGTGGTGGCATGCACCTCGAACTAGAAGATGAAAAATAATGTTGAACACTGACACTTTTGTAGCTTTTATTAGGCTTACACAATAGTATGAGTTCCTCAAGTGCCTATGCATATCCCAATTGTGGGAAAGTTACCACTTTGAAAAAAAAATGTTATTACATTTACATAAAAATGTGCACAAATATTGAAGTAAAATTGAAAAGGAGGCCAAAGAAGACTATCTGAAAGCCACGCCTCCTGAAAATAACCAGATTACCCAAACATGGGTTAATTTAACCATTAGTTAGGTTTTTATTCACTTTATGCTGGGTTGACCCTGCAGCAGCGATGTCCGTTTTTATGTAATGCATAGGTTATTTTCAGGAGGTGTGGCCTATTTGAGGCGTGGTTTTCAAATAGTTATTTTTGGCCATCCGTCAGAGTAAATGTAATTCCTGTTCATCATTTTAAGAAGTTTATACCCTGCAACTGACAGTTTTCCATCAATATTTTTGCATGTTATACATTTTAATATATGTTTTGGAATATTATTTTTTATCCAATTTTATTGGTCACACACACATGGTTAGCAGATGTTAATGTGAGTGTAGCGAAGTACTTGTGCTTCTAGTTCCGACAGTGCAGTAATATCTAACAAGTAATCTAACAATTCCCCAACAACTACCTAATACACACAAATCTAAGGGGGTGAAGGAGAATATGTACATGTAAGTATATGGATGAGCAATAGCCAAGAGGCATAGGCAAGGTGCAATAAATGGTGTAAAATACAGTATATCCATGTGATATGAGTAATGTAAGATATGTAAACATTATTAAAGTAGCATTATTTAAAGTGCAATTGTTTAAAGTGACTAGTGATCTATTTATTAAAGTGGCCAGTGAGGGTCTCAATGTAGGCAGTAGCCTCTCTGAGTTAGTGATTGCTGTTTAGCAGTCTGATGGCCTTGAGATAGAAGCTGTTTTTCAGTCTCTCGGTCCCAGCTTTGATGCACCTGTACTGATCTCGCCTTCTGGATGGTAGCGGTGTGAACAGGCAGTGGCTCGGGTGGTTGTTGTCCTTGATGATGTTTTTGGTCTTCCTGTGACATCAGGTGCTGTAGGTGTCATGGAGGGCAGGTAGTTTGCCCCCGGTGATGCGTTTCGCAAATATTATAACAAAGTGGTAACTATCCCAATGTTGGGATAAGCACTTGAGGAACAAAACAGATGAACCAGAATGACACTTACCCTCATCGATGTCCAAAATTAACTATTTGAAAGCCATGCCCCTAGTAAGTCACATCTCCAGTTTTCAAAGAAAACAACTAATCTAAGTGACTCAACTGGCTGGCTCAAAATAACCCAACATGTGTTCTGTCCACTATTTACCCAGCATTGGGTTGTTTTTAACCCAGCATTTTTTAGAGTGCAGGGGCCTTTCTCGCTGTGAAGAATAGCTCTATTTACCATCAGCCTTCTATCTCACTCAAACACACACACACACACACACACACACACACACACACACACACACACACACACACACACACACACACACACACACACACACACACACACACACACACACACACACACACACACACACACACACACACACACACACACACACACCTGGCGCCTCAGGACAGGCCACGTGCCTTACAGGAATTTAAAATGGTAGAATGGAATCGAAGAATGATGCCACAGTTCTGTGAGCTGGGGCTGAACAATTTGTTAGGGTAAGGGTTAGTGGATAGTGAGTTGAACATCTATAAACCATCCGTAGGGGATCCTCCAGATAAAGTGTTACCCTGCATGGTGTTAGTGTCAGACATAGAGGACAGACTAGACCGTCTGTTACTCTGTCTAAGTGTTTTAATAAGGGAGTCTGACATCGCTGCAGATTGCTCCTCCAGGATCCCTCCTCCTTCAACACCCACCCACACACACACAAGCAGAGTGTTTAGTCATTTATATCTGCGCGATTAAGTCCCCCGAGGAAGAGCCTCAGTGGCAGACAGATTCATTTCACCAAATAAGCCCATATTGTCAGGCATAAGCGACCGCTTAGGGCCCTCGACCTTATTGTTCAGGGCCATCCTGTCGCAGAGCTCTGTGTGTTTATACATGTGTGCAACAAGATCTCACGGTCTCCTTGGTGAAAAATATACATTGATTTATAGGAAGTTGGGGCACCAAGGAAAATATTCAGATTACAGTTATAATTTTCCTAATATAACTCTTCAGATATTTTTATATCTGATCAATTAGTCTTCGAAATAATTAATTATTATTTGCTTCATGTTAGTCTCATTCCAAACGTCGGAAATTGTTGGTTATCTGCACAAACCCAGTCTTCACTATGAGTCATCCATACATCAATTGTCTTAAATCATTTATTTACTAACGAAGTAATTCAAAGAAATGCATAAACAAACAGTAGATAGTTACAAGGAAATGATAACGGAGTTTCCCTAGTGGGATAAACCGGCATGGCGGCTTGGTGTACAAAAGGGAAGTGGGGGTCGAGATAAGACAACACACAGTTGATAATTATAACAATTGAAATGCTAATCCTTTGCATATGAACGCTCACTCATTCGGGAAGAATTGCAATCCATATATATATTTACGCTCAGTGTATCATCGGGATCTCTGTTGAAAAGTTTGTTTCTGTTGGAGAGTCTGTCCGCTCTCTCTCGGGGTTAGAATGGATAGTTCAGAGTGACATTCATTCATGTCGTTATAGAATAGATGTTTCGGCGGTTGTCGGTCTTCGTGTTCACTGGTACCGAAGCAGACTAGTAATTAATATCAAAGAATTGTTCTTATTCTGTCGGTATCGATAGTCTAAGAGTTTAACCACGTGGTATGGTTAAAAGATTCAGCCCTCTACTCAAACCTTAGCTTATACTCAGGTTTATGGTCTCCTCTCAAACCTTGGCCCTCTCGTTATCGAGGTAAGCTGGTCTGCAACCTTTGTCCTCTCGTAATTGAGAGAAACATGGTCTGTTGAGAAATTCTCAAGTTGGGGGTTTTATTCGGAAGAGCAGAAAATGGCTGTCTCATGACGCCAGGTCCTAACTGTGTTCATGGGGGCGTGCCAGTGACTTAAGTGAAACTTTACACAGAAATACAATTCTCTCACATTACATCCCATAATTTCACAAAGAGTTTAATCGTTCCTCACTCATCCTGTACAACAATTAGATGTAAGCCTCATATCTGAGGCTATTGTATAAATAGCGTTACGGTAATGTGGCCGTATTGTCTCCCATGAGTTTCACAAAATTGTACCAAACGTACCAGTTCGTAGCTGGATTCTTCACCGATCTTTTATACCTTCTCCAGAACATGAATGTTGTTCGGACCTCAAGTTCTGTGAGGTGGAAGAAATTCCTTTGTTCTCTCTATGAAAACTCCCTCTCTCTCTATACTGTGGCCATGAGGAGATCATCTCCTCCGGGAATTTACGACCTGAGGTCGCAGCAGCCTGAGTTTAGGAGACAGAGAGGGGGATAGTGCTTGCTGTACCCAAAGAGGGCAACTTCATGACAAGTGTCTGTGAAAATGTATAAAAATCAGAATTAAACAACAGTTGGACGGATCCTATAGCCTTCTTAGATTCAACAACCCTGAAGCAATTCTCAGCAGACAATAATCACTAAAACCAGAGATCACCCAAAAATAAATATTAAATACTGTTAAATGTATTTATTATTGGAATGGATGGCTTTCCCATAGAAATCTATTCAATGTTTTGGGACAAAGTAGCACCCCTACAAATGACAACACACACTCAATTCAGTACTTCCTAGTTCCATGTATCAAACAGTTATTTCAGTTATAATAAAACCAGGAAAATCTGCATAGACCCCTACAGATTACAGACCCATAAATTTCATAAACTGTGACAATAAAATAATAACAAAGCTTTTATGCGATAGAATGGCAAAAGACTTACCAGACTTGATACATATCAATCAAACAGTGTTTATTAAAAATAGACAGTTACAAACAAATACAAGATCATGTTTCATTTTAACCGAATACGCAAAAAAAATAGATCTAGATTTATCAATAACTGCTGTTGATGCTGAAAAGGCCTTTGACCAACTTGAATGGTCTTTTCTATTCAAAACTTTGGAAGCTTTCAACTTTCCAGCTGAAATAATAAATAAACAAAAAATATTATGTAAATGTCCTAAAGCAAAAATATACACAAATAATACATTACCTGATGAAACTGCTTTAGAAAGGGGCACAAGACAGGGATGTCCCTTCTTCCCCCTTCCTGTTTGCACTGGCAATTGAACTGCTTGCAGAAATAATTAGACAGGACCCAAACGTAACAGGTATCAGTATTGGTAAACATGAATATAAATTAAACTTATTTGCAGACGATATCCTGATATACCTGACCAATATTTAAAACTCAATTCCCCCTTTGCTAAAAATATTTTCAGAATACTCAAAAATGTCAGGATATTAAATTTATGTGGGGGAAAAAATTATGGCAATAGGAAAACGAAAATAATAACTCTAGTGGACCAGAAAAAATATTAAACACTTAGGATGCACAATAAATAACAACAAACAACAAATGTATAAAGATAACTTTATTCCATAACTTAACTACAGTATATGAAAGCAGAAGTAATTAAATGGAGCAATCTTCACATAAATCTTACAAGAAGAATAAACCTCTTTAGAAAGGCATGGTATTTATTTTCGGTAATACCAAATACATTCTTCAAAAAAGCATACTCAGTCATTACAGACTTTATATGGGCAAATAAAATTCACAGAATATAAAGGAAAGTGTGATTTTAACCTTCCAGACTTGGAATTGTATCAACTTGCTAACCAAGGCTTTGCACTAAAGAGGAACAATGGGTACGTATTGAAGATGTGCATACTCATCCCCAAAAAATGTTTTATGTCTATTTTTAAAGGATAAAGATAAATACATTAACAACTTCAACATTAACAACTTTGGGATAAATGTCAGACCTCGACGGTTGAAAGTTCCCAAACAGTCATTCGGATTCCCATGTAAAATAGCCTTTTGAGTGACTAAAACAAAAATTAAGTTTTCTCTCATATCAAACCACCAGGAAGCCTGAAAAAACAGGAAGAGTGGGCGGGGATCTAGTAGGCTAGGGAGGGAGCTTACCTTGACTAGAGGTTCTTTGAAAACGCCTATGTCAAGCAACATGGACGCAGTGATTAGTGTTACAGTGAGATCATCTTTAAAAACCTCTTTAGCTGAGAGCCATTTTGCACTGTTTTGCTTTGGCTTTAGTCATCAATCTAGAAATAAGGCAATATTTTGAATAGTGTAGAAGTGTTTCACCCCTTCCCTCCTCAAAAAGCTATGGCCTTTGGCTTTCACCTGGAATTGTTTATTTATGTCTGAGAGAAGAAGAAAAAAATCAACCTGTATCATCTAGTACATAATAAATGTATAATAAAACATATACAAATATGATGATGTCGTAGTGAATTCATGACGTGAATGAACAAGGCTTTTCATACTTTATAATATGTCTATATATAGTTAAATCAGTTTTAGGAACATCTACCCAAAATATTTAACTTTCTTTATTAATTTACCCAAAATATCATGACATTTTTGGAACGTCTAAATCAACATTTTGGCCATTTAATCAATGTTTCCACCCTATCGACAAGTGGAGAGGACGCTTTTTCTTGGTTGTACTGATGTGCTTTGTGTCTGACGTAAAACAAAATTGGACTTCCACACACAATTATTTATTTACTTATTTTAGGTTTAAGGAAGTGTATAGGTCACATTCTTTATCGTACATCTATGAAAGTTATATACTTAGAACCACTTGCTCGATAGGAATCATGTCTGAGTTACGAGAGCTTACAAAATGGATTGTAATGATGCAGCCTCTGGACAGAGCCAGTGACACGTTTATTCGACAGAGAAGCCTCTTAGTGTCCTAGAACTGTCTAGTTATTTGTGTTCTGACTTACAAAACAGTGGGAAATGAATATAATCAGCAATGTAAACATATTATCAGTAAGTACGAGTAAATCTAGTGCCCCGAAATCAGGCACTGTGGTCTTTGAATCAAATTTGCTGATACAAAAAGCAACTCAAACAACACTTAAATTGCATGCAATATCCAATCCTGTTGTACGGTTCCACAAATGATTTGTTTATCCTGTTTTGTTAGTGTTACAGCAAAAATATAGACAAAATGTTGGCTATATGATTTAGTAGCGCAAATGGAATTGGCAGCACTGTTTCTTAAGCTAGCTAGCTGCCTAAAATATAGTTATAGGTTTCCGCTTTCATCTGTGTCTGGTGTTAGCTAGTTACTGTCTAGCTAGGGCTTCAGCCAGCATGGAACAAAAGCGGAGGAAGGGTTGCCCAAAACTCCGACACAGTTGTCATGTCATTAAAGACAGATGCCAAACAAGAGATTGTAACAAACTTTTTGACATCATTGATAGTCATGATATATAAACATTGTCATACTGTTAATATATAAATACATGTAATGTACTCTGCAAAGTTTCAACAAAAATTGTCTAAGATGTACTTGCTACCTAGCTAGATAAACAGTGCTGACAATTCCATTTGGGCTAGCTAGCTGAATTATATAGCCAACTTTTCTCTATATTGATGCTGTTACAATAACCAAACAGTATAAACAAATCTTTTGTGAATTCATGGTGTCAGATGCTTTGTGTTCCTGCAAATTTGCTTGAGATAATCTCACTGCAACACTGCGTCCATGTTGCTTGACATTTCAAGGAACTGTCAGTCAAAAGTGAGCTCCCCGCCCACTCAGCCTGTCTTTTCAGACTTCCTGGTAGTTTGACATGAGAGAAAAAGTAATTTTTCTCAAAGTTTGAGAATGTATATTGGGAGAAAAATAATGGGTGATGTTTTAGTCACACATAAGGCTATTTTACACGGGAAACAGAATGACTGTTCAAGTCCTTTAAAGCCTCTAGAAGTGCATCTAAAAAAAAAAACATCTGGTCTACACATTTTGCCATGACTTATGACATGTTCATACAATATCTGGGTGAGAGTGACTAACAAAATAAATATGGGCCCCCTGGATGTCATGGCCCCTGGGCACGTGCCCAGTGTGCCTGGTCGGTAATTCAGACATGAGTACTACAAGGTTTAGATAGCTGGCTAGACTTACTTACCTAGTAATCTAAATATGTTAGCTGACATGAGCTAATTGAGTGACTGACAGTGACTGACAAAATGAAAACTGTAGAAAACTACTGATGCACAACCAAATGTTAAAATTGCACCTTGTCTATTCTACTTTTTTAACTCTCAACAGTAAGTTGACACCCCGAAAATGTACTAAAATATTTAGCTTATTGGTAGGGCCCTGAATACATATAAAGAGAACAGAAGCTTACAGCTATATCAATTTAATTAATTTAATTGTTTATCTAATGTACTTTATTGTAGCTGTCTCTCAGGCCACTCAAGTGACATCATTTAATGTTCTTTTGGGCCATGGCGATGTGACAATCAAAGGGTACGTCCCAAATGGCAAATGGCAACCTAGTCAGAGTAGTGCACTACATAGGAAATAGGGTGCCATTGGGGCATCTGGTTGTTACCTGTACTGTACAACATGATTAATGAGGACATTAACAACATTAATTAGTAGCTTGATTAGAAAACGAGTCTGTTTCATTACTGCAAGTCTGTGTCCAAAATGTTTCCCTATTCTCTACATAGTGCACTAACAGGGTGTGTGTGTGTGTGTATGTGTGGTGCTTAGCGTATTTATTTACTTAATTATTTAGTGTTAATTAAGTTGGAAACCTGAAGCATCTGCTGCAGAGGGAACGAGACTGCAGCGAGCAAGGAAAATGTCTGCCTTCCTACCTCTATACAAATTCACGCACAAATCAAGTGACATTTTATTCATCATATGCTTCGTAAACAACAGATGTGGACTAACAGTGAAATGCTTACTTACGGACCTTCCCAACAATGCAGAGAGAAAGAAAATAGAGAAATAATAGAAAAGTAAAACACGTAATAATAAAAGTAATAATAAATGCACAATGAGTAACAATAACTTGGCCATACACAAGGGGTATCAGTACTGAGCCGATGTACAAGTGGTATGAGGTAATTGAGGTAGATATAAACAGGAATAAAGTGACAGCTAATGAACAGTAGCAGCAGCGTGTTATGAGTCAAAATTGTTAGTGCAAAAAGGGTCAATGCAGATAGTCTGGGTAGCTATTTGGTTAATTATTTACCTAACTATTTAGCAGTCGTATGGCTTGGGGGTAGAAGCTGTTCAGGGTCCTGCTAGTTCCAGACTTGGTGTATTCGGTACCGCTTGCCTTGTAGTAGCAGAGATAACAGTCTATGACTTGGGTGGCTGGAGTCTTTGACCATTTTTAGAGCCTTCCTCTGACACTGCCTGGTATAGAGGTCGGCCCAAGTGATGTACTGGGCCGTACTCACTATCCTCTGTAGCGCCTTGCGATCAGATGCCAAGCAGTTGCCATACCAAGCGATAAAGCAGCCATTCAAATTGCTGTCAATGGTGCAGCTATAGATTTAATTGAGGATCTGAGGGCCCATTCTAAATATTTTCTGCTTCCTAAGGGGGAAGAGGCGTTGTCGTACCGTCTTCACGGCTGTGTTTATGTGTTTGGACCATGATAGCTCCTTAGTGATGTGGACACCGAGGAACTTGATGCTCTCGACCCGCTCCACTACAGCCCCGTCAATGTGAATAGAGGCGTGCTCGGCCCTCCGCATACACACACACACACACACCCACACACACACACACAAGAGCCCCATCGCGGACCAGGATGTCTTGCTCCCAGACAGACTAAACAACTTCTTTGCTCGCATTGAGGACAATACAGTGCCACTGACATGGCCCACTACCAAAACCTGCGGACTCTCCTTCACTGTAGCCAACGTGAGTAAAACATTTAAACGTGTTAACCCTCGCAGGGCTGCAGGCCCAGATGGCATCCCCAGACGCGTCCTCAGAGCATGCGCAGACCAGCTGGCTGGTGTGTTTACGGACATATTCAATCAATCCTTATCCCAGTCTGCTGTTCCCATATGCTTCAAGAGGGCCACCATTGTTCCTGTTCCCAAGAAAGCTAAGATAACTGAGTTAAACGACTACCGCCCCGTAGCACTCACTTCCATCATCATGAAGTGCTTTTGAGAGACTAGTCAAGGTCCATATCACCTCCACCCTACCTGACACCCTAGACCCACTCCAATTTGCTTACCGCCCCAATAGGTCCACAGACGACACAATCGCAACCAAACTGCACACTGCCCTAACCCATCTGGACAAGAGGAATACCTATGTGAGAATGCTGTTCATCGACTACAGCTCAGCATTTAACACCATAGTACCTTCCAAACTCGTCATCAAGCTCGAGACCCTGGGTATCGACCCCGCCCTGTGCAACTGAGTACTGGACTTCCTGACAGGCCGCCCCCAGGTGGTGAGGGTAGGTAACAACATCTCCACCACGCTGATCCTCAACACTGGGGCCCCACAAGGGTGCGTTCTGAGCCCTCTCCTGTACTCAGTGTTCACCCGCGACTGCGTGGCCATGCACGCCTCCAACTCAATCATCAAGTTTGCAGACAACACTACAGTGGTAGGCTTGATTACGGTCAACGACGAGACGGCCTACAGGGAGGAGGTGAGGGCCCTCGGAGTGTGGTGTCAGGAAAATAACCTCACACTCAACGTCAACAAAACAAAGGAGATGATCGTGGACTTCAGGAAACAGCAGAGGGAGCACCCCCCTATCCACATCGACGGGACAGTAGGGGAGTTTTAAGTTCCTCAGCGTACACATCACAGACAAACTGAATTGGTCCACCCACACAGACAGCGTGGTGAAGAGGGCGCAGCAGCGCCTCTTCAACCTCAGGAGGCTGAAGAAATTCGGCTTGTCACCAAAAGCACTTTTACAGATGCACAATCGAGAGCATCCTGTCGGGCTGTATCACCGCCTGGTACGGAAACTGCTCCGCCCACAACCGTAAGGCTCTCCAGAGGGTAGTGAGGTCTGCACAACGCATCACCGGGGGCAAACTACCTGCCCTCCAGGACACCTACACCACCCGATGTCACAGGAAGGCCATAAAGATCATCAAGGACAACGACCACCCGAGCCACTGCCTGTTCACCCCGCTATCATCCAGAAGGCGAGGTCAGTACAGGTGCATCAAAGCAGGGACCGAGAGACAGAAGCTGTTTATCAATCTCAAGGCCATCAGACTGTTAAACAGCCACCACTAACATTGAGTGGCTGCTGCCATACATGTAAAAAATGTATCACTAGCCATTTTAAACAATGCCACTTAATATAATGTTTACATACCCTACATTACGCATCTCATTTGTATATACTGTACTCTATATCACCTACTGCATCTTGCCATCTTCACGTAATACATGTATCACTAGCCACTTTAAACAATGCCACTTAATATAATGTT
Organism: Salvelinus fontinalis; assembly: GCF_029448725.1. Lineage (NCBI taxonomy): Eukaryota > Metazoa > Chordata > Actinopteri > Salmoniformes > Salmonidae > Salvelinus > Salvelinus fontinalis. The sequence goes on from NC_074665.1 coordinate 14,927,073, forward strand.
TACATACCCTACATTACTCATCTCATATGTATATACTGTACTCGATACCATCTACTGCATCTTGCCTATACCTTTTTGTACCATCACTCATTCATGTATCTTCATGTACATATTCTTCATCCCTTTACACTTGTGTGTATAAGGTAGCTGTTGTGAAATTGTTAGGTTTGATTACTCGTTGGTTATTACTGCATTGTCGGAACTAGAAGCACAAGCATTTCGCTACACTCGCATTAACATCTGCTAACCATGTGTATGTGACAAATAAAATTTGATTTGATTTGACACACAGTCCCTCCGCACTACACAGACAGGTGAGGTGGAATCCCGAACCAGTTGATTACAAAATAATACAACAGGAGCTGAAGACAGAATACTCCCTGATAAATGTTTTAACGTCCCAATTAATGAAGTCTACAGGGGACTCAGGAGAGGAGAGAGCAAGCCCAAAGTGACGGTGGCATCTGGCCGTGGCGAGCATTAAAAGCCTATTCCGCTGTTTTAACACCCATAAAAGAGGCGTTAAAAATGGGAGGCCCTGCTTTACACCTCCCTGCTGTGTACTTCCTGTCCCCTCGATGAGAACGCACACACGACACAAACACACACACCCAAATGTGGTGGATCATAAACGCTTTATGGCGCTAAGGCCACTGGAGAGAGTCCCCCCATCCTGCTCACAGCACACACATTCATACACACAAACACACAGACATATACACACCATTATACACACAAACACATAGACATATACACACACATTCATACACATAGACATATACACACATTCATACACACAAACACATAGATACCATCTTTGTCTCCAAGCCCCATGCCACTAATCGACCACAATTAAAGTGGAATCAGCCAAAAGTCTGTGTGTGTGTGTGTGTGTGTGTGTGTGTGTGTGTGTGTGTGTGTGTGTGTGTGTGTGTGTGTGTGTGTGTGTGTGTGTGTGTGTGTGTGTGTGTGTGTGTGTGTGTGTGTGTGTGTGTGTGTGTGTGTGTGTGTGTGTGTGTGTGTGTGTGTGTGCCAAAATAAACCTCAGAGACTGTACCAACCTCATAAGCCTGTAGAATATTACAAATAGATAGACAGAGACTGACTGATCTCCTTAATTCTCTCTCAACACGTGACAACATAAAACTGTGAGCACATGTACTATTTATGTGAAATAAATGTGACAACATGGCGATTCAAAATGTCAACATGTGAGAACATGAAACTACACGTGAGCACATGTGAAAACCCAATCTCATGATTTTTTTTAACACATGAGGATTAAATATTTGAACGTGATACATTGACACTACAAATGTGACAACATATGAGCTGAAAACATGGGGACGCAACATTTCAACGCAATACCCTTAAATAACGTGCATTTGAGCACATGTGAACGCCGAAATGTCAAATTGAATTTAGAATACTTTACTTTAAATTAACATTAATTCATTTTCATTGTTTCCTGCAGGTTTTATCTAGTTTATGGTTTTATCCAGGGACAACCCAGGACATTTTTAGGACTTTCTCAGAACATTGTGTCATGGTGCCCTGGAGTTTTTTGTCAAGTTATGGTGAAAATACAGTAAATCTACAACTAGTTCCTGGAATTTCACAGCTAAATCAATGTGTTACCGTTTATGGACAGTATGCTGATTACTTTTGGAAGAGTAACCTCTTAACAGTGCAGTTCTTGATTGTCATAATTTCTTACAAAGACTGCAGAAAATGACAGTGTCAAAATAGGTGCTAAATCCATCAAGGTAGCAATAAAATCTCTTGAACTGGTACAACATGTCCACTGATGGTTGGCACAAATGCATATTTTAGACCATGCCCCCAAATATGCTAATGAGTCCCCTACAAGCACATTGCCCCACCCACATTTCAAAGTGCAGTCATGATTGTACCTAATCAATCCTGGTTTAGTAACCAAGTGGGAAATAGAAATGTATCACATACAATTGGGAAAAATCCACTAGAACAGCCCTCAAAAGGTAATTACTAGTGGGAAATGCGGCTATAATCCCTGAGCTCCGTCAGGTATTTATAACTTAAACATGTATAAATTCCCACCTCCCACATAGTTACGAATGTAGCATTATATTGAATATATTGAGTAGAAAAATGTACCATTATACTAGATTGTCTGCACTGGTACCTTAAAAAGTTATTTGTTTCTGGACATTTTGAGCCTGTATTCGAACACACAAATGCTGATGCTCCAAATACTCAACTAGTCTAAATAAGTTTTATTGCTTCTTTAATTAGCACAACAGCTGTGCTAACATAATTGCAAAAGTGTTTTCTAATGATCAATTATCCATTTAAAATGTCACGTGTGCTCTCCGGCCTCTAGGTCACCAGGCTGCTCGTTATGGTGCACGCCTGTCACCATCGATACGCCACCTGCACATCATCAGACTCACCTGGACTCCATCACTTCCCTGATTACCTTCCCTATATATGTTACTCCCTTTGGTTCTTTCCCCAGGTGTTATTGTTTCTTGTTTGTGTGCTGTTAGTGTCTCATGTTTTGTATTATGTTTATTTTATTAAAACACTCACTCCCTGAACTTGCTTCCCGACTCTCAACGTACATCATTACATAAAATGATAAACGTGGATTAGCTAACACAACATGCCATTGGAACACAGGAATGATGGTTGCTGATAATGGGCCTCTGTACACCTATGTAGATATTCCATTAAAAAATCTGCCGTTTCCAGCTACAATAGTCATTTAAAACATTAACAAAGTCTACACTGTATATTTGATCAATTTGATGTTATTTTAATGGACAAAAAAAATTGCTTTTCTTTCAAAAACAAGGACAATTCTAAGTGACCCCAAACTTTTGAACGGTAGTGTATATAGCAAAACACAATTACTGTAGAAATGTACTGTAAAATGACAAATATTTACTGCAAAATTAACAGCAATGGCTAACAGTGTAGTTTTATGTTATCACATGTTTAACCACATGATTTCACATGAAAATATGTTTTTGGATGACTTCACATGACATTTGAAATGTGAAAACAAGTTTATGGAATACTTCATGTGACATTTCAGGTGATAATTAACATGTGAAAACGTGTTTTTGGAACACGTGACATTTCACACTTGAAAACATGTGTTTTTGGAACACTTCACGTGACATTTCACACGAAAACGTGTTTGTGGAACACTTCACTTAACATTTTCATGTGAAAACGTGTTTTTCAACCACCATACAGTGCATTCGGAAAGTATTCAGACCCCTTGACTTTTTCCACATGTTGTTATGTTACAGCCTCATTCGAAAATGTATTAAATTCATGTTTTTCCTCATCAATCTACACACAATATCCCATAATGAAAATTGAAAACAGGTTTTTATACATTTTTGCAAATTTGTAAGAAATAAAAAACAAATACCTTATTTGCATAATTATTCAGACCCTTTGCTATGAGACTCGAAAATGAGCTCAGATGCATCCTGTTTGCATTGATCATCCTTGAGATGTTTCTGCAACTTGATTGGATTCAATTGATGGGACATGATTTGGAAAGGCACACACCTGTCTATATAAGGTCCCACAGTTGACAGTACATGTCAGAGCAAAAACCAAGCCATGAGTTCGAAGGAATTGAAGGAATTCTTCGTAGAGCTCCGAGACAGGATTATGTCGAGGCACAGATCTGGGGAAGGGTACCAAAAAATGTCTTCAGCATTGAAGGTCCCCAAGAACACAGTGGCCTGCCTGCCACTGAAAAACATCCCCACAGCATGATGTTTCCGCCACCATGCTTCACCGTAGGGATGGTGCCAGGTTTCATTCTTAAATGGAAGAACTTTGGAACGACAAAGAGACTTCCTAGAGCTGGCCACCCGGCCAAACTGAGCAATCAGGGGAGAAGAGCCTTGGACAGGGAGGTGACCAAGAACCCGATGGTCACTCTGACAGAGCACCAGAGTTCCTCTGTTGAGATGGGAGAAGCTTCCAGATGGACAACCATCTCTGCAGCACTCCACCAATCAGGCCTTTATGGTTGAGACGGAAGCCACTCCTCAAAAAAAGGTACATGACAGCCTGCTTGGTGTTTGCCAAAAGGCACCTAAAGCACTTTCAGACCATGAGAAACAAGATTCTCTGGTCTGATGAAACCAAGATTGAACTCTTTGTCCTGAATGCCAAGTGTCACGTCTGGAGGAAACCTGACACCATCCCTACGGTGAAGCATGGTGGCGGAAACATCATGCTGTGGGGATGTTTTTCAGTGGCAGGGACTGGGAGACTAGTCAGGATCAAGGGAATGGTGAACGGAGCAAAGTGCAGAGCGATCCTTGATGAACACCTGCTCTAGAGCGGACCTCAGACTGGGGTGAAGGTTCATCTACCAACAGGACAACGACCCTAAGCAGTCTCTGAATTTCCTTGAGTGGCCCAGCCAGAACCCGGACTTGAACCCGATCGAACATCTCTGGAGAGACCTTGTACTGAGTAAAGGGTCTGAATACTTATGTAAATGTGATAGTCCTGTTTTTGTTTTTATACATTTGCAAACATTTCTAAAAACCAATTTTTGCTTTGTCATTATGGGGTATTGTGTGTAGATTGATCAGGGGAAAAAACTATATAATACATTTTAGAATAAGGTTGTAACGTGACAAAATGTGGATAAAGTCAAGAGATCTGAATACCTTCCGAATACACTGTAGGTGATATTTTACAAATGAAAACGTGTTTTTGGAACACTTCACATGTGAATACATTTTTGGAATACTTCACGTGACATTTCACATTTGAAAATATGTGTTTCTGGAACACTTCACAGGTGACATTTCACTTGTGAAAATTTGTTTTTGTAACACTTCACATGTGAATACATTTTTGGAATACTTCACGTGACATTTCACATTTGAAAATATGTGTTTCTGGAACACTTCACAGGTGACATTTCACTTGTGAAAATTTGTTTTTGTAACACTTCACATTTTACATGTGAACACGTGTTTTTGGAAGGCTTCACGTGACATTTAACATGTGGAAATATGTGTTTTTGGAACACTTCACATGTGAAAAGAAGACCCAACCTGGGATTTGAAATCACAACCTTTGCAGTGATGGTACACTGACCTCTCAGCTGCACTAGAAAGTCTGTAACATTACCATACAATTCATTACCTATACTCTTTTGCACAGAGTGCCATCTGTACTGCTATCAGTTATTCTGACTATTCTCTCATCATTGATTTCATTTACTTATTTCAGCTATTTTAGGGTTCTGTATAGTTGTCTAATGCTGGTGGGCCATATTATTCTGTTTTAATGAGTATATTTGTAACAAAGCTGAGATTGACTTTAAAGTCCAAAGTGTAGGAATACAGGTGAAATCAGTTGTTGACACAGACATAGTGGCGTAGCAAGAAGATTGGAATGCAGTGAACTAAGAGGTTGTGAGTTCCAATCCCAAGTAAAGACATGTTGAATAAGGGCTGTATAAATAAACACACAATGCAGTCATGTGTGTTAAATATGTAAGTTGAAAACACTATGTTATTAAAAGCACTGTGTGTATCATAAAGACTCATTGAGGGCATCATCACCTGAAATCTCATGTGAGAATTTTCATCCACATGGTTATACGATCACATGTTAGGTGTTCAAAAACACATGGTTTCACATGTAAAAATCCACATAATCATGTTTTGTATTCCAAAAACACGTGCAAAACGTGTGAAAATGTCACGTGAAATCATGTAGTTTTTCCTTTAGTCTCTCTCTCTCTCTCTGTCTCTTTCCCCGCTATCTCTCTCTAGTTTAATATTTTTCTTGCATAACTGAAACTTTTAATCATTCAGGCATTTTTGTTCCTTGTTATTTATTTTTCTGAAAAAGGACAGAGAGAGAAACGAAGGGATGTGTACCAGGCAGGTAGGCAGCGAGAGAGAGAGGGAGAGAGATAGAAGGCTTTTGTCTGGAAGCTCTGTGGATGGTAATTGACCAGTGCTGCTATCACCATCAGGGCCCGGAAGACGCTGTGTCTTACATGGAATGGTGACATACTGAACAAAAGGGGTCAAAGGTGAACCCAGCCTCAGCCAATGGCTATAAAGCTTAAAATCACTTTTTCTGTAACTACATCGCTGGCAACTGCCACATAATCCTGAGGAATATTACAAAAAATGATGACTGATCACATTACACCTCAGCTCTCTCTCTCTGTCACAAACTCCCCACCCTTTCATTCATTCATCATCCCAGTAGTCTTGAACACTCTCTCGCTCTCCCTCTCTCTCCGCCACTCTCTCTCCTTCCATCTATCCTCTGACTGATGTAGAGACATTAAAGAGAAAGGGAGCGGATCTTTTACCTGCACTGATTGCTGTTAATTAATTAACAACGATGCTCACATCTGCAGACAAAGAGTGGAGAACAGCACTGCACTGCACTCTCTCCCTTTCTTTCTTTGTCAACAGACCATTTCTTCCCCTGATATAAATACACAGATGCACACAAACACGCCCTCGCACATGCACGCTCACACACCTGACAAGCGGCATTGATGTCATCTAGTGCACACAAGGTGCTTTCCGTGGAGCTGACACAGCTGCCGCTGTCCCTGTATCGATTGACCAGAGAGAGAGATAGGGAGAAAGAAATAGGGAGAGAGAGATCGGGACTGAAGGAAGAGCCCGGTTGGTGTGCGCTGTATTGATTATGCATTAATATGACTTAAACAGTCACTGTCCCCAGGACTTATATGGGAGCAATGCAGTGTCCAACCAGACAACAACTAGACCCGCTGGAACATGACGGACCTTTTTAGTTCCGAAGAGAGAGAGAACAACTCTCTCTCTCTCTTTCTCTCGCTCCTTCTCTCTCTTTTCTCTCTCTCTCACTTTCCACCTTTCCCTTCCATGTATGTGTTGTCTTATGGAATATCACCCTCCAGGTATGGTGAGCAGAGAGTGTCTCTCCAGTAAAGAGTGGTCTTGTCCGGCGAATTGACGTCTCATCCCCATGTGAATCATAGGCGAGCAGGAGTTCAATCTTTAATATAACATAAACCATAATGAAAAATAAACCCACAAGAATATATGTTTAAAAATGCAGGGATACATTGAGGTAGAGCCTACTTCTCACATAAAATATTAATGTTGCGCTGCCTGCCTTGGGAGGTAGATTATTTATTAGGCTATGTCGGCATATGCTAATACATATACTGCGATGTGTGGGTATTCAAAGTGAACTCTGAATTAAAAATGTATATTGCTTGTGGCCCTCACATATATACTCCTTCGTATCCAGCTCCTTGATAGCCTCCCGTACTTCACCATCGAACAGAACCCCCCTGGGGACCTGTCATTATGTTCCCCAGTGTGAACGTCACAGGCGTTGTGATCATAGGTGTGTGTTTGATATAGTTAGATATATTAGATACATTTTAATCATAGGTGTGTTTGATATAGTTAGATATATTAGATACATTTTGATCATAGGTGTGTTTGATATATTTAGATATATTAGATACATTTTGATCATAGGTGTGTTTGATATATTTAGATATATTAGAAACATTTTGATCATAGGTGTGTTTGATATAGTTAGATATATTAGATACATTTTGATCATAGGTGTGTTTGATATATTTAGATATATTAGATACATTTTAATCATAGGTGTGTTTGATATAGTTAGATATATTAGATACATTTTGATCATAGGTGTGTTTGATATATTTAGATATATTAGATACATTTTGATCATAGGTGTGTTTGATATATTTAGATATATTAGAAACATTTTGATCATAGGTGTGTTTGATATAGTTAGATATATTAGATACATTTTGATCATAGATGTGTTTGATATATTTAGATATATTAGATACATTTTGATCATAGGTGTGTTTCATATATTTACATATATTAGAAACATTTTGATCATAGGTGTGCGTGATATATTTTAACTGCCTGGTTGATTTGCGCACTAGTAACTATAGGCCTTATCCCGTAGAGGCTAGGGATGTGACAAATTGGAAGAAGAAAAAAAAGGTTTTTCATTAAAACAATAAGAGCATTTTATAAAATTCCATGGCAAGGGAGCATGTCAAGGGAGCAATGGGAGCTAGGGAGCAATGAAGTTTCTAGCCCACGCGCAATTAAGATTTGGTCCACTAGATGGCAGCAGTGTATGTGCAAAGTTTTAGACTGATCCAATGAACCATTGTATTTATGTTCAAAATGTTGTATCAAGACTGCCCAAATGTGCCTAATTAGGTTATTAATAACTTTTCAAGTTCATAACTGTGCACTCTCATCAAACAATAGCATGATATTATTTCACTGTAATAGCTACTGTAAACTGGACAGTGAAGTTAGATTAACAAGAATTTAAGCTTTCTGCCAATATCAGATATGTCTATTTCCTGGGAAATGTTCTTGTTAATTAAAATGTCATGCTAATCACATTAGCGCACATTAGCTCAACCGTCCCGAGGGTGGGATACTGATCTGTAGAGATCCCTAAGAGGTTTTAATTCACTTTGACTCCAGTGTTCCTTCCATTTTTAATGTGCATTAGCGACTCACAACAAAAAATATACCTTGCCAAGTGATCACAGTTCTACCTACATTCTATTTTCCCCTGTTATTTGTCTTGCACTCCATTTCGAACTGACCGCTCCCTACACACAGCTCCCATTAGGCCCATAGAAATTACTGCCTATAAAAACATATCTAACTGATGGGATACACAAACAAAAATGCGGACAAGCTACATTCCTTGCCAAATCATGACAGTTTATCACTAATTCAAAATGTACTGGTTGATTAAATCAGGGAAATATATGTTCCAACTACGAGCTGCAGCTTTGGAATAATAAATGTGTCTCCTCTATTTTAGGCTTTTTGCTAATGGTCTCCAACAGGTCGATCGCTAGCTACCCGTAGCTCGCAGCCCACCTATGAGTAGCTCGCCAACCAATTCTGAAAGTACATGCAATCTTCAAGTGTTACAACACAAACTGTCAAAAACAAATCCCACAAGTATCGGAGCCAATTAATGCTTGATCCGACTATGTCGTCAGAGGCACCATATGAATGGTGAGATGCAATTGCAAATCTCCGAAAGGCACGCAGAGGCCAAATTGAGCTCCGTACTGCATCGCTGTGCACCTCTCAAATTTTTGAACAATGCAGAACACAAACTCACTTCCTTGACATCTTTCTTCACAACAGCTCTGCGCTGCTCGGTGATGCGCACGACGTATGAATGCCCTGACTTCTGCAGAGGCCATATCACCATAAATGCTGCACGGCCAATGTAGATGTCGGATTGATCGCACAGTGCCTTCCAGACACCTCAAGATCCAGCTCCTATCTAATCAAGGCAAAGTTGACATTATCCCACCCCTGGTTAGCCACTATTGGGTTAAAAATCCAAACCTAACACAATATATGCCAATACATTTTCAGCATTATTGCCCCTGTCTGTCTGTGTGGTGCGCGCTTTTGTCTATCACTATGTGTGTAGCCAGCCAGTTGATGTGATTACCATCTTGTGGGTTGACAGAAATACTAAGTGTTAACTGAGAGGTAGGCTTACAGTTAAGTCGGAAATTTACATACACTGAGGTAGGAGTCATTAAAACTTGTTTTTCAACCAATCCACAAATGTACTGTTAACAAACTATAGTTTTGTGAAGTCGGTTAGGACATCTACTTTGTGCATGACACAAGTCATTTTTCCAACAATTGTTTACAGACAGATTATTTCACTTATAATTCACTGTATCACAATTCCAGTGTGTCAGAGGTTTACATACACAAAGTTTACTGTGCCTTTAAACAGCTTGGAAAATTCCAGAAAATTATGTCATGGCTTTAGAAGCTTCTGATAGGCATGCCTGTGGATGTATTTCAAGGCCTACCTTCAAACTCAGTGCCTCTTTGCTTGACATCATGGGAAAATCAAAAGAAATCAGCCAAGACCTCAGAAAAAAATTGTGGACCTCCACAAGTCTGGTTCATTCTTGGGAGCAATTTCCAAACGCCTGAAGATACCACGTTCATCTGTACAAACAATAGTACACAAGTATAAACACCATGGGACCACCCAGACATCATACCGCTCAGGAAGGAGACGCGTTCTGTCTCCTAGAGATGAACGTACTTTGATGCGAAAAGTGCAAATCAATCCGAGAACAACAGCAAAGGACCTTGTGAAACTGCTGGAGGAAACAGGTACAAAAGTATCTATATCGACATAACCTGAAAGGCCACTCAGCAAGGAAGAAGCCACTGCTCCAAAACCGCCATAAAAAAAACAGACAACGGTTTGCAACTGCACATGGGAACAAAGATTGTACTTTTTGGAAAAATTATTCTCTTAGGTCTGATGAAACAAAAATTGAACTGTTTGGCCAGAATGACCATCGTTATTTTAGGAAGAAAAAAGGGGATGCTTGCAAGCCGAAGAACACCATCCCAACCGTGAAGCACGGGGGTGGCAGCATCATGTTGTGGGGGTGCTTTGCTGCAGGAGGGCCTGGTGCACTTCACAAAATAGATGGCATCATGAGGGAGGAGATTATGTGGATATATTGACGCAACATCTCAAGACATCAGTCAGGAAGTAAAAAATTGGTCGCAAATGGGTCTTCCAAATGGACAATGACTCCAAGCATACTTCCAAAGTAGTGGCAAAATGGATTAAGAACAACAAAGTCAAGGTATTGGAATGGCCATCACAAAGCCCTGACCTCAATCCTGTAGAAAATTTGTGGGCAGAACTGAAAAAGTGTGTGCGAGCAAGGAGGCCTACAAACCTGATTCAGTTTCACCATCTCTGTCAGGAGGGATGGGCCAAAATTCACCCAACTTATTGTGGGAAGCTTATGGAAGCCTACAAGAAATGTTTGACCCAAGTTAAATAATTTAAAGGCAATGCTACCAAATACTAATTGAGTGTATGTAAACTTCTGACCCACTGGGAATGTGATGAAATAAACAAAAGCTGAAATAAATCATTCTCTCTACTATTATTCTGACATTTCACATTCTTAAAATAAAGTGGTGATCCTAACTGGCCTAAGACAGGGAATTTTTACTAGGATTAAAAGTCAGGACTTGTCAAAAACAGAATTTAAATGTATTTGGCTAAGGTGTATGTAAACTTCCAACTTCAACTGTATCTGGCAGTACAGTATGTCATGAGTAAGTATTTCATTTGTACCTACACTGAACAAAAATATAAATTCACCACGTAAGGTGTTGGTCCCGTGTTTCCTGAGCACAAATAAAAGATCACAGAAATGTTCCATACGTACAAAAAGCACATTTCTCTCAAATGTTGAGCTTTTCTTTTTTTGCCAAGATAATCCATCCACCTGACAGGTGTGGCATATCAAGAAGCTGATTAAATAGCACGATCATTACAAAGGTGCAACTTGTGCTGGGGACAATAAAAGGTCACTCTAAAATGTGCAGTTTTGTCACAACGCAATGCCACAGATGTCTCAAGTTTTGAGGGAATGTGCAATTGGCAAGCTGCCTCCAATGTTGTTTTAGAGAATTGTCTATTGCGTCGTGTGGGCAAGCTGTTTGCTGATGTCAACGTTGTGAACAGAGTGCCCCATGGTGGCGGGGGGGTTCGTAAGCTACGGACAACAAACACAATTGCATTTTATCGATGGCAATTTGAATGCACAGAGATACCGTGACGAGATCCTGAGGCCCATTGTTGTTCCATTCATCTGCCGCCATCACCTCATGTGTCAGCATGGTAGTGCACAGCCCCATTTCACAAGGATCTGTACACAATTCCTGGAAGCAGAAAATGTCCCAGTTCTTCCATGGCCTGCATACTCAGACATGTCACCCATTGAGCATGTTTGGGACGCTCTGGATCAACGTGCACGACAGCGTGTTCCAGTTCCCGCCAATATCCAGCAAGTCTATGGGAAGGAGATTTGTTGTCCTGCATGAGCAAGTAGTGGTCACACCAGATACTGACTGGTTTTCTGATCCATACCCCTTCCTTTTTTGAATGTATCTGTGACCAACAGATGCATATCTGTATTCCCAGTCATGTGAAATCCATAGATTAGGGCCTAATGACTGTATTTAAATTGACTGGTTTCCTTATATGAACTGTAACTCAGTAAAATATTTGAAATGGTTGTATGTTGCGTTTATATTTTGGTTCAGTGTATTTTAATTGTTATTTGCACACTTTGCCATGAAATGAGCAGCAGCAGTACAGAACCATTACTGGACCGGCACATTAGACGGCCCATTCCTCACTCGCTAGATGCACAATTAAAGGGGAATTACACAACAAAACAATTGTTATCTTTCTTCCAGACCCCCCGAAAATATTGTCTTCGGATGTGACTTAAGCATTGACATGAACTCAGAACATACAATTTAGTTGTTTCTCTATTAACAAAATCGGAAGCCAGGAAAAATAAAATGGATAAAACATAATTTGGAGAAATAAAAATCACAGATTTTATAGGGCCCCCCTTTAGAGTTGTTTATTAACCATTATTTTACTAGGTATATTGACAGAAAACAGTGCACTACTTTGTCCTCTACACTAAGGACACAGGGAAGAGTTGCAGGGGAGGGGAGAAGATAAGAATGCGCCTATTTGAAAGCAAGAAAAAAATGAGTAGCTCTCCACGTTTCATATTTTTTAAGTAGCTCTCATGCTAGAAAAGGTAGCCTGTGCTATAATGTACCATTCAGAATAGGTTACACCCCTAAACCTAGGCAGGTTCCAGAATGAAATATTCAACAAAAAAACATTATTTTGATGAAGGCAAATTGCATATTCATTAGTCTAGGGGTCTACTTCATGTTTCATGTATAACAAAAGCCTGCCTGTAACGCTCGGACGAGGAGGAGGAGTAAGGGTCGGACCAAAATGCAGCGTAGGTTGAATCCATGATGATTTATTTAAACAAGACGAAACACGATGAACACTTGGAAAATTACAAAACGACGTAGACAGACCTGAACATGTGAACTTACAATAACACGAAGAACGCACGAACAGGAACAGACTACATACACGAACGAAAACGAAACAGTCCCGTGTGGTGTGACATACACAGACACGGAAGACAATCACCCACAAACAAACAATGTGAACAGCCTACCTATATATGGTTCTCAATCAGAGGAAACGTCAAACACCTGTCCCTGATTGAGAACCATATAAGGCTAATTACCAATGAACCTAAACATAGAAACACATAACATAGACTACCCACCCAGCTCACGTCCTGACCAACTAAACAAAGTAAAACAAAGGCAAATAAGGTCAGGAACGTGACACTGCCCACCAAATTTAAGCTCACAAATCAAACACAAGGCAAAAGAAAATACACACCAAATGCGGCTATCTACTGATTAAAAAGGGAAGAAATTTTGCTTTCTTATGCTGTTAACTACATGTCTCAACTCCCATTATAAAGGGAATAACACCCTGTTGAAACAATAGTAAACTGTGAACAGTGACATTGATGAGAAAGACGCACCTCTTTTAGTAGCGCCAGACGTGGTTCAAGTAGTGCTTCATTTAGCAAAATACCTCGTAACTCAAGTAGGCTGTTGACAATGTGGTGTAAAGTACTTAAGTAAAAATATCTGTACTTTACTATTTATATTTATTTATATAACTTTTACTTCACTACATTCCTAAAGAAAATAATGTACTTTTTACTACATACATTTTTCCTAAAATTAAAAAAAAATCCTAAAATATAAATAGTAAAGTACAGATACCTTTAAAGTAGTACTTTAAAGAATTTTTACTTATGTACTTTACATGTACATACTGTATCTACCTCAATTACCTCGTACTCCTACACATCGACTTGGTACTTACCCCATGTATATAGCCAAGTTATCATTGTGTATTTATTCCTCATGTTATTATTTTTCTATTATTTCTCTCTCTGCATTGTTGGGGGGAGCCCGTAAGTAAGAAAACACCTGTTGTTTACAAAGCAAGTGACATGTATTTTTTTATAAAAACACATTCTAAATATGCTTTATGAGTAGTGAATGAACCTAGGGTGGCAACACATACATTCTAAGTGTTTTTCTAAGTGTTTTTACTTCATCCAAAAGTTGGAATAATATAGGTGGCACTTTGAATGCAGTGTTGGTTGACATGACAACATGTGACAGGGTAGGAACCAAAGTGTTGGTCTGTGTCCCAGTGGACCCTAATTCGATGTTACATTAATTGTTTTCTCTTACTTGGTGTAGTGTAGCTTTAATATAGATCAAATATTCATGCTCCACCTATTCCTCTCTGATTTAGAATATACTGTTGCACAAACAACATGCTGATCTAGGCCTACAACAGAGGGGTATAGTATGAAGCAGGTTTGAGGAATTTGTGAAGGAACTTTGGTCAACTCTTGAGTTCAACCAGAGATTATCTATTATATTGACCAGATACTCTAGTAGCCGCTCTAACAATTAAAATAAATCTCTTCAAAAATAGAAGACATTCGGAAGGAGGCAAGATCAAGTGGGACCATTCCAGCCAATGAGAGGGCAGATACATGCACAACGGTTTTGACTAGTTACCACAGCCACAAAGTCAAAATGGTCTGTATTGTAAAAATTCAGGAAAACAAAACATTTATTTTTGGTCTGAATGTAAAGTTAAGGTTAGCAGTGAGGTAAAGGTTAGTGTTAGGTTTAGAATTACATTTCAAAAAGAGGAATTGCATAAATAGGCGGTGTTTATGACTTTGTGGCTGTGGTAACTAGTGACGACTAGGCACAACTCCGATATAAAATGTTTTTTCTCCAAGTTGCCAGTATGTCACGTGTCCTACTTATATCAGAACACTTGTAACAACCTAATCATTACGAAACTTATATTCGATCAAATAAGCCACACTTAGCAAATAAGCCAATTGACCCTCATTGACCTCCATAAAAAAACTCCTGCTGGAGAAGGCAGATTTTGGTCTCAGTTACAATATCCCTCTTGCTTCGCCTTTTCCTTTCTGGATCAACGATAATGGGTCATACGAAAGTGGCTCACCTTTAGACAGGCATATTTCTATGGCAACGAATCCTTCAGAACTACCCTGTTCCGGGGCAGGCTAACTCACGGCTACCTCCATTTACCCTGCATGAAATCACTGAGCCGTGATTTAAGGAACGTGAAGCTGGTTATAAAACCCTGAATAGATCTAGCTTGCTTTGTAGAATACTCCTCGGCACTGGTACCAGGCTGTATCAACTAGCTACAGGCTAGCTATCAAGCTAACTATAGATCAACATTAGTGGTTACCACGATTTATTTTAGCTACAACTTGCTAAGAAAATCCAAACTAGCTAGGTGTTTGCAGACATTAAGATACAGAAACGAATTGTGTAATTATAGAATGGATATATATATATATATATATATATATATATATATATATATATATATATATATATATATATATATATATATATATATATATATATATATATATATCCATATATATACTAATAAGCAAAGTGGAAAGCAGCATTGTTATCACCAACATATTGTTGCATCTGCGGCATTGACCATGCAGACTATCACTGCAAGTGAAAGGCAAGTGGTTGTGACCGGTTAAGTGAAAGGGTGCGGGGCTTGGTGTGTGTGGAAGGAGACAGGAGAGCGATGACTCAAGCAGCAAACAAATAAACTATAAAAACAGACATTACACACGGCAGAGTAGCGTAACACATTTAACAAACCAAACTTTGAAATACCCTTATACAAGGTAGAGTAAAAACCCAAACTGGTCCATGCATCAGTACCGGTATATAGTAAAATACGGTATACCACCTGAAGTGAGAGTGTGCTTATGATTATTTAAAAGTCAAGGATTTCTCTAAATGATAGCTTGAGAGGAGAGGATTAGCATAAGGGTAGGGGTTGAGGGTTGAACTGGGAGGTGGACATGAAGCTAGGGTTGTGGTTGAGGCTTGGGTTTTGGTTGAACACTAACCCTAGCATTTCAAGCTCATTAAAACACCCAACACTGCCACTCAGAGGGAAAAACGTTTCTTATACTTTTCACTCGGCATTGTCAGAGAATCTTCCAACCACAACTTCAGCATTTCACCTGTAAGAAAACACAGGACTATTTTACTCCAATAGAAAAAAATTAGAGTAAATTCAGAGTTAAAGCTAACAGCTCTACTGGTAGGTAGTACAACACGTAGACCCCATTGCTAACCACCCCGTACAGACAGTGATATCTCCCTGTGTGAGTGATGTGGTCAGCTAAAATGGTGTCAGCCATTTTAGCTGCCATCTTTCTCTATGCATTTATGCTGCGCTTGGGAGATTCCCTGGCTCCAGCATCTGCTGATTATCCCTACACACTAATCTATTCTCATAGCTTATTTATACTCGGTTCGCTTTTTAAATCACTTATCTTCATCAAGGGAAGAGAGAAGGAGAGAGTGAGACAAGGAGGAGGGGAGGGAAAAAAGACTACTGGTGTTACCTTTTCTTCCATTTTTTATGCTTGTATTTTGCAGCTCATTCTTGCTAGTGGCTAAATGGCTGGAGGCCAGAGATACTGAGGTGAGGGTGTACGGGTTGTGTGTGTGTGTGGGGGGAGGGGGTTAGTGTAGTGCTGACAGTGTGTTTGTGAAGTGTGTGTGTGTTGAACAGGAGGAGTGCTGGGATTGAGCCAAGACAGGCCAGGATAGGACAGGGAATTGGTCAGGATCAAACACAGAGCTGCTTTACCAATCCGAGCCACAAGAGGGCAGAAGAAGACCTCTGCAAAACCAGGAGCCTATAGAAATTATTCAATGGTTTTACTATCGCAAAAAAGTTATGACATTTCAAAATTGCTCTTATTTCTGTGTGTGTGTGCATGACTACTGCATGCATATGTGCATATGTGCCTGTGTGTGCATGTGTGCATAGAGAATGAGAGAGAGAGAGAGAGAGAGAGAGAGAGAGAGAGAGAGAGAGAGAGAGAGAGAGAGGGGGACAGACAGAGAGAGGGAGGAGAGAGAAAGTAGTAACTAAGAAAGACAGAGGCATAATATTTGCTGTCTACAGGTTGGTTCTGGGTTTGGGTTGGTGTGCTTTGTTCTCCCAAGCACATTCCACTGTGTCCACCGAGAAAGTTTGGCAGGTACACACCATCAAATAGCCAGGAGAAATAGAGACACACCCTATACAATACAGGCACACACACACAACTAAACAAGCATGCAAAACCACCATATGTCTCATGTACCCTATCACTCAAACAACAGATCATTATTTATTTGTCTTTTTAATGAATATGGTCCATATACATACTCAACTTGATCGTATCAAAACTACTTTAAACAATGCATAGTGGCTGAACAGCCTTAGTCAACAGTCTATTATAGAAAACATGTATGTCTGCAGGCACTAAAACATTTCCTGGCAATTCTGGTCTCGGTTAAGTATTTCCTGGAATCTAATTCCAAACCAAATTCAATATCTGGCCTTTCTCCTTAGATCATTTTTTCATGTGATGGTTTGGTTTGAAAAGAGGCCCTTCAGAACCATGAGGGAAAGTCAACTAAGACCCATGGATAGTTGTTAGAGCATGGTGCTTGCAATGAAAGCGTTGTGGGTTTGACTCCCACGGTGGACCAGTATGATAATGTATGCACTCATTACTGTAAGTAGTTCTGGATAAGATCGTCTACTAAAATATACATTTTAAAAATGTGTGAGGGTTTGGTTTGCACAAGGACCGAACTAGGACCCATTGATAGGGTATATGGGTTTGGTTTGTAATGGGGCCCAACTAGGACATAGGTTGTGGGGGTTTGTTTTGGTTTGGAACAAGGCCCATCGAGGACACAGGGATAGGGTGTGGGGGTTTGGTTTTGAACAGGGCCCAACTAGGATGCAGGGATAGTGTGTGGGGGTTTGGTTTGGAATGGGGCCTTGGCCTTGGAGGCTAACAGTGAGCTCTAGGGATGTCAACTCGTATAAAAAATAATATTTATGAAACCCCCCTGGACATTTTCAATGACTCGAGGTTTCATGGAAAGTGAATACTGGCTTGTGGCAAAATATTTTGTTTAAGATATTCATATTTTGGTAGATATTTTCTACACCACTGAGGTCTAACACATTACACTTCACAATACAGTATATAAAAAAACTAAAAACATAGTATATATCAAATACTTTGCACAACTCAATAATATATATATTGATTGTTGCTCAAATCTAAACAGCACCATTGAACAGTTAAAGCACCATGTATTATTATTGTATATGTAACTGATTTTGCCCTATGCGATTATCATTTCCATTATTGCTAAACCGATATTGTATCTTCAGTAAAGCTGAGTCTATTGTTGTATTATGGAGGCTGGGTTACATCCACACTGGACCAATGTTGTCAATATTGGCGCTGGGTTTTTTATTCAAATATTCAAAGGGCAACCCCACCCTAGTACAATAACTCCACAGACAGGGCTGACTACAGTCTACAAATGTCAGACAGACAACACTGCAGAAATGGAGTGACCTTTTCTATCTGAATGGAAAGTGGTTTGCTTACAGGTTTTGAATGTCCACAGTCACTGAACTGTGGACATTCTCATTCACTTGTCTCATTCACTTCTAGCACCTGTTGCTTTATCTAGTCCAGGTTGTATGAAATGTTTTATGATGTATGAAGTATACCTGTGTAGTTCATCCAGTCAGGGAATAAAGCCTGAATAACAAGATATAAAGTGCTCCATCTCCTGTTCACTGTGAATTAGTCCTTTTTGGAAGTTTTATCTGGGTAGGCCCTATCACTACTTGTTTTAGGATATGTTTACAGTGTAATTTAATATCAATCTTTGTGTAACTCAAAAAGATGATCTATCGCTACATCTACATTTGAAAGCTATGAAGGGTGCTCTTAACCTAACATATGGTTTATCTGAGTGCAAACTTGGTAAGAATTATAATACTTTCCCTCACACAAAATACATAATTCATGAAATGGCTTCCTTCCCAAATGGCACCCTATTCCCTATTTAGTGCACTAATTTTCATCAGGCTCCATAGGGTTCTGGTCAAAAGTAGTGCAAAATATAGGGAATAGGGTGCCATTTGGGATGTACTCTTAGTGCTGCCGGGGGACATGGAGTACTTTTTAAGGTTTACTGGCCAATGGGACATCAGTACAGCTATGTGATGGCTGCAGATGCAGGACACTTCTTCACACCCTCAAGGCACTTTAAACTCAACAACACAACAGTGACAATCTTGAATTCATTATGTTTGGTTTCCTGACAAAACATCCAAAAGATCCTCAATCTTTATCGGACTGTGTGTGTGCAACATGTTTTTGCCAGATTAAGACTTGGCTTGGTTTACTTATCAAAATATATATTTTGCTATCTGGATTATGTTATATAAAATATATTTATTAAAAACACAATAAGAAAATTAAGGAGATATTCTACTATGAACTGTGAACCAATCACTCTTCTGATTTTATCTCCATCTCGTTTCACACGTCCATAATATCACACAAGCCCACAACCCTGTCCGCATCTCAAATAGCACCCTATTCTCCCCTATATAGTACACTACTTTTGACCAGGGCCCATATGGCTCTGCTCAAAAGTAGTGCACTATATAGGGAAAAGGGTGCCACCTGGGACATAGACCCAACCGTCCCCCTACCCTTCGCTCTTTGGCTTGATGAGGTGTCCATTGAAAGTGACGTAGGTATCAAAGTCATCACTGAAGATGGCGTTCTCTCTCTCCCCTTTGAACAGCCTGACCCACACCTGGTCCTCTCTCTCCAGCTCTAGCATCAGGCTCTGGCTCTGCATGATGCTCCGGTCACTGGGCTGAGCGTACAGGATCACCACCTCCCTCTCGTTATGCATCACGTGCACATACGTCTCCTTCTGGTTCCACGTGTGCACGTTCAGGCTGAAGTAGTAGACCCCTGGTACGTAGCAGTAGAACTTGCCGGTGAACATGTTGAAGTGGCCGTAGAGGTTGACGAGCTCGGTGTCGAACACTAAGGTCTGGTAGTAGTCGTTGGAGTGGATGGCCTTCTTGCGGCCCACAGAGAAAGCAGCGTACTGGGCCTTGCAGGGTTCACCCGGGGTCCCTATGCTCCCTTTGGTGCCCCTGATGCCGTTGGGCCCTCGGGGGCCGGACTGGCCAGACTTACCGGATTTACCGTAGGGTCCTCGCTGACCGCTGTCCCCCTTCTCACCTGGAGTAGGAAGAAGTAGAAATGTTAGTAAAACTCCAGTACATGCAACTTTTCAAGGCAATAAGAAGAGAATACCTCAGGTATTGGATGCAGTCAAAGGTCATGGTTTAAGGTCAGACTACAGATAAATTATTGTGTTTGTGTCTGACACAGATTTGCCCACTGCTTTGCATAGCTAGTGGTCATTCACCATAACAGTTACAGTACCACATCTGTTTTCACATTCTCAGCATCCAAGATGTATAACGTGGCAGATACAAATACCCACAGCTGTTGTCCCCTCTTCTAACCCACTGGTTCCCAAACATGTTTTCGCCCAAAGCCTTTAATCAACTCATCATTATCCCCCAAGACACAACTTGAGTCCCAAATTACACCTTATTCCTTACGTAGTGCCCTTATTTTGACCAGGGCCCATAAGCACTATGTATGCAATAGGGTGCCATTTGGAATGCAGACACAGTCCAGTCTTAAAGCTGAGACCCAGTAAAACGTTTCACAACCCACCAGTGAGTCCTAACCCACTACTTTTCCTAACCCTGGGGAACAATTTACTAACCCACAAACCCAAAGTGTTTGTCCCCTCTCATCTTTGTGGAGAGTCACCAAGCTCATCCTGCTTGCCAAAGACCCTGCATGCCTGTGTGGTTTAGCCTGACCCTGAACTGATCTTGGCAGAGACATTATTCTGGTTAGAAAGGTATGAGAGGCTCGCTGACTCTCGAAAGCCTTGTGTGTAGTTGCTAGTTACGAGCTTCAGTTGCTAACTTCAGACCCATTTGCTATTCGGCCCTTTACCTGTAAGGCAAATTAACCAATCTGCTTTCTGCTACACTGGACCACTCATTTGATGTTCTTGTGCAACTCATTAAATGGAAAGTGCTTTCCCCCAGTGATTCAGGTTCTCCAAACGGTTGAAGTTAAGTTGAAGTTAATTGCGTCCACCAACCATCTCTCCTCAGAAATTGAGCCTGGGAACAAGGTTAAGTTTAAGTACGTAAGTTCAAGTTACTTAACTTGAACTTAACTTAATGTGGTAGTCAGTAGTAGTGCAGGTGAGCCACCTACCTTTGAGGATGGTGATGTTGATCTGTGGCACCGCTTGGTACTGTGGGTACTGTTGTGGGTAGTGGGGGTTGGAATAATGAGGGGGCTGCTCTCCAGGGTCACAACACCGCCGACAGTCTTTACCCCTCACCTCACTACCAGGGGCCATAGAAACAATGTCAATGGATACATCCCAAATGGCAACCTATTCCCTATTTTGTGCAATACTTTTGGCCCATATAGGGACCCTGGTCAATAGTAGTGCACTATATAGAGAATAGGGTGCCACTCAGAGGGGTAGTATGTATTAGTAGTATGCAGTAGTACCTGACATCTCTGTGGTAGACCCTGGTGTTTGTCCTAGGGTCTATCCTGGGGTCTGTTGTCTCACTGTCCCTGTCTCTGTTCTGGTCTTGTTCCTGGTTGTAGGGGGTCCGGTAGGGTTCACCTGAGACCACCAACAGGAGCAGTACCACCCACGCACACAGGGCAGAGGGCGGCTGCCCACCCCGCACTGTCATCTTCGGAAAACAGGAAGTGACATCAGTCATAATCAGGAAGTTATTGAGCTCATATGGTAAGGAACTTCATATCTTCTCCAATGTACTTTGAGAAGGAGATGAGGAGAGAGGACACAGGAAATCAAGGAGATACAATTGAGATTCATCCATAGGTTATGTTAATGGTTGTTCTGCACTTTAGTTTTGCTATGAATAGACCTCTTTCTTTCTTTCTTTAGGACAGTGATTACTACATAATCGGTGAAGTTGGGGACAGACCCAGTGTCTCTGGAGACAGAGTGGTTGGCCTGCTACATAATGTGTTTGTGGGATAAACCAAACTCCTATATTCTCATCTGTTTTCACTTGGATGGTTATGACACCTCAATATGACAAACAACAACAGTGTGCGTCCCAAATGTCACTATATAGTGCATTACGTTTTACAAGGGCTCTGGTCAAAAGTGGTGCACTATATAGGGAATATGGTGCCATTTGAGACGGAGACAGACTGTACTCAGAGTAAAAAATAAATAAATAAAAACACACATTTCCACACATTAGCCTAACTCAAGAGAAATTATGCTGGAGAATATGATTGTCTTTGAACTTCTTTAAAGCTAGAATCCTTAGTTACTACATCCATTTTTGGACTTAGAAATTAATAATGATATATACCCTATAAGTTTTGAAGAATGTAACTTATAACGTCAATTCCACAGTAAAGGAATTGCGCTGAGACTCAGGTTTTATATTTAAAATGTATGCAAAACAAAAACCATTGATTTCAAAGTTTAACAAACCATACAACTCTATGCACAATAACTACTTTTAACATTTTGCACTGAACATTTTACAAAAGAACTGTGCAGATGCAAACTTTGGTAACAGAATCTCTGTAAAATCTCACTCAGTTTTTTGTCCATGTTGTGTCCATGTTTTCCAAATAAATATTTGCTCTGAAATAATATTTAATTATGTCTGCAGAAAGAATGGGGTGTCAGCTATGACATGACACATTGACTTTGAAAAAATCTATTTTGGTTCTTGAACTACAGTAAGTGAAGTGGATATACACCTGGTAAGGGAATTGCGATAAAGGAATTTTGTAATGCGTCCCTGATCTGTTTTACACAGAAATGCATAAATATGGATATCATTTTCTTCATGCTGATGTATCCTAAATAGGTACACAAAGGCATCCAATATCCTCCTTTGCATATGTGGGTATTATTCTACAGACTGGCTATTATTTTAATGTCTCTGCACCCAAACAAGACCAAATTTGGTTGGTCTGGGCCGGAACAAATCTGAACCAATCATAGACGTCCATGTTTCACAAGCTTGAACATCAAAGTACAGCACAGTAGAGCTCAAGAGAGCACAGTAGAGTACAGTACAAAACAGTAGAGTACAGTAGGGTAGAGTACAGTAAAGTACAATTGGGGCCAAAAGTTTTGAGAAAGACACAAATATTAATTTTCACAAAGTCTGCTGCCTCATTGTCTTTAGATATTTTTGTCAGATGTTACTATGGAATACTGAAGTTTAATTACAAGCATTTCATAAGTGTCAAAGGTTTTTATTGACAATTACATGAAGTTGAAGAGTCAATATTTGCCGTGTTGACCCTTCTTTTTCAAGACCTCTGCAATCCTGGCATGCTGTCAATTAACTTCTGGGCCACATCCTGACGGATGGCAGCCCATTCTTGCATAATCAATGCTTGGAGTTTGTCAGATTTGTGGGTTTTTGTTTATCCACCCGCCTCTTGAGGATTGACCACAAGTTCTCAATGGGATTAAGGTCTGGGGAGTTTCCTGGCCATGGACCCAAAATATATATTTTTTGTTCCCCGAGCCACTTAGTTATCACTTTTGCCTTATGGCAAGGTGCTCCATCATGCTGGAAAAGGCATTGTTCGTCACCAAACTGTTCCTGGATGGTTGGGAGAAGTTGCTCTCGGAGGATGTGTTGGTACCATTCTTTATTCATGGCTGTGTTCTTCGGCAAAATTGTGAGTGAGCCCACTCCCTTGGCTGAGAAGCAACCCCACACATGAATGGTCTCAGGATGCTTTACTGTTGGCATGACACAGGACTGATGGTAGCGCTCACCTTGTCTTCTCTGGACAAGCTTTTTTCCGGATGCCCCAAACAATCGGAAAGGGGATTCATCAGAGAAAATGACTTTGCCCCAGTCCTCAGCAGTCCAATCCTTGTACCTTTTGCAGAATATCAGTCTGTCCCTGATGTTTTTCCTGGAGAGAAGTGGCTTCTTTGCTGCCCTTCTTGACACCAGGCCATCCTCCAAAAGTCTTCGACTCACTGTGCGTGCAGATGCACTCACACCTGCCTGTTGCCATTCCTGAGCAAGCTCTGTACTGGTGGTGCCCCGATCCCGCAGCTGAATCAACTTTATGAGACGGTCCTGGCGCTTGCTGGACTTTCTTGGGCGCCCTGAAGTCTTCTTCACAACAATTGAACCGCTCTCCTTGAAGTTCTTGATGATCCGATAAATGGTTGATTTAGGTGCAATTTTCCTGGCAGCAATATCCTTGCCTGTGAGGCCCTTTTTGTGCAAAGCAATGATGACGGCACATGTTTCCTTGCAGGTAACCATGGTTGACAGAGGAAGAACAATGATTCCAAGCACCACCCTCCTTTTGAAGCTTCCAGTCTGTTATTCGAACTCAATCAGCATGACAGAGTGATCTCCAGCCTTGTCCTCGTCAACACTCACACCTGTGTTAACGATAGAATCACTGACATGATGCCAGTTGGTCCTTTTGTGGCAGTGCTGAAATGCAGTGGAAATGTTTTGCGATTCATTTGCATGGCAAAGAGGGACTTTTTTAATGTGGCGTAGCACGTAGCATTTGAAGTAGGACGTAGACGGCGGACGTAAAGGTAACGTAAAGGTAATGGCGGACTGAACGAAGCTATGTAGAGCACCTCAAGATAAAACATAATATTCGAAATATCTGCTAAATTAGACTAAAATATTCGCACTAAATAATCTGGTGGGTGATAACCTTCAATCTGGATAATAACACAAAACAAATCCTAAGACTAGAGACATTTATCGACAAATATTACGAAAACAAGCAACACCCAAACATGACGGAGAATAAGACAGGGGAACCGAATCAAAAACGAAAACGTGACTCCTCAACCGACACGGATGATCTAATATTCTCAACACCGGCAATGGTAAAGATCGAAACCGATCTGTTAAAATCAATAAATGAAAAACTGGGTATACTTGAATTAGTTAGTAAAGATATAAAAGAGTTGAAAGCAAGCCTAGAGATGAGTGATGAAAAAGCTGCGACATTGGAGAAGGAAACACACGCGCTAAAAGGGACGGTCAATAAGATTGAAACCGAAATGAATGAATTTAAAAAGGAGAACAACGTTCTGAAGGAATGCTTACTGGACATACAAACGAGATCCATGAGAGAGAATTTGGTACTTACAGGTATCCAAGAGAAAGAAGGAGAGGTTCCTGAATCTGTAGTTAGAGAGTTCCTTTTTGCAGCACTTCAGATACCGCGCGAAGTTATCGATAAGATCCAACTTGAACGTGTACACCGCCTCGGACAGAGAGGGCAGAGGTACGAACGCCCAATCGTTGCCAAATTTGCTTCATTTAAAGATAAAATAATGGTTAAAAGCCTAGGTAAAAGACTTGCTGGGACCAAAATTGGCATGAATGATCAGTTTCCGAAAGAAATTGCAGAACGGCGCAAAGTTCTGTATCCAATTTTCAAAGAAAATAGATTAAAAGCGAAACGAGTAGCTCTCGTTGTTGATAAACTATATATTGATAACCAGTTGTTCAGAGACACAAAGATTACTCCATGGTTATTTTAAAAATTACAAAGTTCTCATAGATGAGGAAAATAAACACAATTCAAGCCCGGTTACTGATTGTAACAATACAATACAAAATATAGCTTTTCTATAAATCTTCACATATAATTAATTGAACACAAGCACTATTTCTATATAGTGAAGATAAAAACTAAGTAAACAGAAGGCACAGTATGTGTGGATGGTGTGGTGTGTGTTTATTTTTATTTGTTATGTTTGGAAAGTTGAGTGAGTGAGTAATGAAATAGTTGCATATCCCAGAGCCAGTGTATTGCTGTGGGCCGGGTATGAGAGGGCTTTCAATGTTGTTCAGATGATGGATATACTTTTATAATGAATTACACGTCTTATTTATTTATTGTCCTATCATGTGGAACTACATTTTAAAATAAATTATATCTAATTATTTATTATCCTATTTTAATGGTACGGTCCATGGCCCTATACCCTAGACACCCACATGAATGGCCCAGATACTAAGGAGAAGTCCCTAACTGTTTTATGTGCATGCTGTATGCGGTCTGTATGCAGCCAAAATGAGGTCAGGGACCAAGAGCAGCACTGCCCCCTCAAGATTCTGAGCCTGCTTGGCAGGGTTGGTCCTGCAAAGCCAAAGCCCCCTAAAGGGAGAGCATAATAAACAAGGAAATTCTCAAAGCTGCTAATGAGAACCTTGATGACCTTGTACCTAGCCGGTGGGGATTCCGGTGGGGTGCCCCCACCCAGGCAGTGGCAGTGCTGGCAACACTAGCTGCAGTAACCCATGGGGAGGGGGTCACACTCGGACATTCAGAGAGGGGGTATATTATTGTGGCCCTGGTGGCACGAAACCAATCGGACTGCATGGAGATGCTTGGGAACATGGTCAAAATGGATGACCGTATTGTGGGTGTTTCAGGAAGAAGGTGTACATTTGACCTCCATCATCTAGGATGTGACAATGGTAAATAAATCTCTACATTTATGCTCATTTTTTGCGCGGTCTTGCAGGCCTTCTCATGCAGCTGCAACTGCAAGTACATTTGTAAATCATGACCCATCTTGAGTTGGGCTCTGGGATAGTGCAATTGTTGAGAGGGTGGGCTTATGGTTGTGTGTGGGTAAGGGCTGAATGTGTGTGGGTGTATGTGTGTATCCCGCAACTGTTGCGAAGGAAGAAGTAAAAGATGTTAGGGACTATAGAGGATGATTCACAGCAATATGTAATAAAAATCGAGGTGAGGGCGATGGAAATGCATTTGGCAATGGATCTGCTTTGGTTCGGTGGATGGTGCTGTGTGCACTTTTCGAAGGATGGATCCCAGTCGGTCCGGGGCTGTGCGATGCGGGGGGTCGGGGGTGGTCTGCCGGGCATTGGGGTGACAACCCAACTCGAGATGGGGGCTTTTGGCGGGTGGAATAGTGGGGACCAATTGGAGGTTTGCTTAGTGGAGATGCAAATGTCATGGTACAACTATATAGACACTCAATCATTATGTTACTTTTTAATAGGACGTTTACAAACATATATTTTGATAAAAATAATTGAAAGGTGTGTCTCATTATGGTAAGTGGTGAAATAAGTATAGCCAGTTACAATTGTAATGGCTTAGCAGATAATAAGAAAAGACGATCAGTATTTACCTGGCTAAAAGAGAAGGATTATAATATCTACTGTTTACAGGAAACCCATTCAACAGTTCTAGATGAAGTTTTGTGGAAAAAGAACTGGGGGGGGCGAAATATATTTCTCCCATGGGCAAAGAAATTCAAAAGGGGTGATGGTTTTAATTAATAATAACTTTGATCCAAATGTGCAACTTGTCCAAACAGATCCTCAAGGTAGATGGATTATTTTAAATATGTTATTGGACAATAAACATATATGGCTTATTAACCTATACGGTCCGAATAATGATGATCCAAGCTTCTTTGACAATATATATAAGAATGTATCAACTTTACAAGCAACACTAGACTCTATTATTATAGTGGGAGAGTTTAATACGGTCTTAAATACCTCTATGGACCGGAAAGGATATCACAATACAAACAATCACCCTCAGGCACTTAAGGAAATCAGGAATGTCATGGATATATTGGAATTAGTGGATATATGAAGACTTAAATACCCTGACCTAGTGAGATATACATGGCGGAGACTTAATCAAGCTAGTCGCCTTGACTACTTTCTTATGTCATTCTCTCTGGCACCAAAAGTTAAAAAGTGTTTGATATGGGACAGAATGCGGTCGGACCATCACATAATTGCCATATATATTACTCTTACAGAATTTCCACGTGGGCGAGGATATTGGAAATTTAATCAAAGCCTACTAGATGATAAATTGTTTAGAACTAGGACAGAAGAATTTATAACTGACTTTTTTAGACATAACATAGGTACAGCAGATCCCCATATTGTATGGGACACTTTTAAGTGTGCCTTTAGAGGCCATGCAATTCAGTACTCATCTATAAAACAAAAGCAATTTTGATCAAAAGAGTCCATATTAACGAAGGAAATTGAAGGACTAACAGTACAGTTAGATAACAATAAAAACGGTACCATAGAGGCACAGAATAAGTTAGAGGAAAAACAAAAAGAAATGGAGGAACTTATTCAAGAAAGATCCAGTGTAATATATTATAAAAATAAAGCGAACTGGATGGAATATGGGGAAAAATGCACCAAATTCTTTTTCAATCTTCAATATAGAAATGCTACCAAAAAAAACGTATTAAAACTTGTTACAAATGATGGAGTCACGCATTATTCACCAAATGATATTTTGAAAGAGGAAGTAAAGTACTTTAAGAATATGTTTTCGTTTCAGTCTCCTCAATCTCCACTAACTGAAACTAATTGTATGGATTTTTTCCCTAATAATAATGTAAAATTAACATCTGTACAGAAAGACTCATGTGAAGGCCTAATTACAGAGGAGGAACTACATGATGCAATTGGGGCCTTTAAGGATGGGAAAACTCCAGGACTGGATGGCATACCAGTGGAAGTATACAAACATTTTTTTGATATACTCAAAGGACCATTATTAGCTTGTTTTAACCACTCCTATATAAATGATAGATTATCAGACACGCAACAAGAAGGTGTGATATCATTATTACTGAAACAGGACCCAAGTGGTATATATAAAGATCCAGTCCATTTAAAAAATTGGAGACCTCTTACACTTCAGTGTTGTGATGCAAAAATCCTAGCAAAATGCTTGGCGCATAGAATAAAAAAAGTTTTGTCAGATATTATTCATCCTAATCAGACAGGTTTTTTACATGGACGATACATTGGAGATAATATAAGGCAAGTACTGGAAACAATAGAAAACTATGAAATATCGGGGACACCAGGCCTGGTTTTCATAGCTGATTTTGAAAAGGCTTTTGATAAAGTACGACTGGAGTTTATATATAAATGCCTAGAATATTTCAATTTTGGGGAATCTCTTATAAAATGGGTAAAAATTATGTATAGTAACCCTAGGTGTAAAATAGTAAATAATGGCTACATCTCAGAAAGTTTTAAACTATCTAGAGGAGTAAAACAAGGTTGTCCACTATCGGCATATCTATTTATTATTGCCATCAAAATGTTAGCTGTTAAAATTAGATCAAACATTAATATTAAGGGATTAGAAATCCAGGGCCTAAAAACTAAGGTGTCATTGTACGCTGATGATTCATGTTTTCTTTTAAAACCACAACTAGAATCTCTCCACGGCCTCATAGAGGATCTAGATACATTTGCTATCCTCTCTGGATTAAAACCACATTATGATAAATGTACCATATTACGTATTGGATCACTAAAAAATACACATTTTACATTGCCATGTAGTTTACCAATTAAATGGTCTGACGGTGATGTGGACATACTCGGTATACAAATCCCAAAAGAAAGAAATGATCTCACTCCAATAAATTTTTATAGAAAGTTAGCAAAAATAGATAAGATCTTGCTACCATGGAAAGGAAAATACCTGTCTATTTGTGGGAAAATCACCCTGATTAACTCTTTAATCATATCACAGTTTACCTATTTGCTTATGGTTTTGCCTACACCTAGTGACCTGCTTTTTAAATTATATGAACAAAAAATATTCAATTTTATTTGGAACGGCAAGCCAGATAAAATTAAAAGGGCCTATTTATATAATGAATATGAATTCGGAGGGCAGAAATTATTAAATATTAAAGCATTAGACCTCTCACTAAAGGCATCAGTCATACAAAAGTTATACTTAAATCCAAACTGGTTCTCTAGTAGATTGGTACGAATGTCTCATCCTATGTTCAAGAAGGGCCTTTTTCCCTTTATTCAGATTACACCTGCTCACTTTCGGTTGCTTGAAAAGGAAATAATTTCCAAAATATCTTTATTTTTTAAACAAGCCTTAGAAAGTTGATTGCAATTTCAGTTTAATCCACCTGAAAGGACGGAACAAATAGTACAACAAATCTTGTGGTTAAATTCAAATATAGTAATTGATAAAAAAACTGTATTTATCGAAGAAATGTTTAAAAAAGGTATAATTTTTGTGAATGATATCATAAATAGGACTGGTGGAGTAATGTCACACATGCAGCTAACACAGACATATGGAAATGTCTGCTCTACCCAAAATTACAACCAATTAATTGCAGCATTACCACAAAAATGGAAGAGGCAGGTGGAAGGGGATAAAAGTAAGGAACTTGTATGTCGGCCTTATATTAAAGAACATAAATGGTTAAAGAAAAGTGTGATAAATAAAAACATATACCAATTTCATTTAAGGACCAAAAAACTTACAGCTGTGCCATATAAATTGCAAAATAGTTGGGAAGAGATTTTCGATGTACCCATTCCATGGCACATGGTTTATGAATTGATACGCAAAACAACGCCGGATTCAAAACTTCGAATTTTTCAATTTAAATTATTGTACAAAATTCTTGCAACTAATAGAATGTTATATATATGGGGGATACAATCTTCTCAGCTCTGTAGATTCTGCTGTGAGGAGGCAGAGTCATTAGACCATTTATTTTGCTATTGTCCGCATGTAGCTCGTTTTTGGTCACAGGTCCAGGAATGGTTGAAGAATTGCAACATTTGCGTAGAACTAACGCTACAGATAGCAATACTGGGGGATTTGAAAAGCCATAGTCAATCAATCAATAATATAATAATTATTTTAGCAAAAATGTTTATTTTTAAATTACAATCCGTGGAAGCTATGAGAATAGGAAGATTCAAATCTTTTGTGAAGCATCACAGCACAGTTGAAAAATATATGGCAAATAAAAATCCGAAATGGATGATGTTGGAAGATAGATGGGAAAGGTTGAGTGGAGCTGAAGGGTGGGACTAATAACAAGATAAACAATGTAGGGCATACGGGATCTGTGAAATGTGTATAGGTGCAGAGCTATTGTGAAATAGCACAGTTACAAGTGGAAATCAAACTGGATGGACAACAGAAATAGAGGAAGGACTAAGAACAAACAAGAGAGAACTATTATAAAGTAGACTGTGTCTGTAAAATGTGTATAAGATGTATAAATTGAAGGTAAAAACAGAAATGTTTATCAGTTTACTCCAATTGGGGGGATCGGTGGTAGGGTTTGCTGGGAATAATAATAAAGGTATATGTAGGAGAAAGATTAGACACATGGATAACTTATAAAGACATAAGACAGCTGAACAGTAAAATAACAGACCACATGAAGAGAAGAGACACATAGTCTGCTGATTCCATTGTGCTGACAGACTGACCAGACATGTCGGCGCCTGGGTGCTTGGACACACTAGATTTATAGTCTACCCATTCCATTACGTACATACAGGTCAGACACCTAGGCGCCTGAAGCAATTGGATACACTAAGATAGAGGGTCTGGCCACTATTATAATTTAACTGAAAGCAGATAATGGGCGTTAGTATGCGTGAACAAGCAGGAAGCCTGAACTAAAAAGATAATGATGGCAGGAAGAATTAGGGGAAGTATGTATGCTTATTTGCATATGGGGTGGACTCATATGCTATTTGTGTATAAAGAGCGAACCAGTGCTCTGGGAGGGTGTGTGTTCCGCGGGACATTCCAGTTGGCTATACAATTGTAATAAAAGCATGTTTTGATTTCACAAGTTCTGATAAAGCGTTATATTTCTGAGATGATTTTCCACGACATATACTCTTTAAAAAAAGTATGTATGTCTATGTAGGTATGTGTATGTATATATGTGTAAATGTATGCATACGTGAAAGGATATATATATATTTACCCCAAAAAATATGGGGGATTGGAAATGATGCAGACAATTACATTGGAAGCAACATTCTTTCCGCAATATTAAGCTGATCCACCCCCCGAAAAAAAAATAGGGACTTTTTCAATCCTATAGAACATTTATGGGCAGAACTGAAAAAGTGTGTGCGAGCAAGGGGGCCTACCAACCTGACTCAGTTACACCAGCTCTGTCAGGAGGAATGGGCCAAAATCCACCCAAATTATTGTGGGAAGCTTGTGGAAGGCTACCTGAAACATTTGACCCAATTTAAACAATTTAAAGGCAATGCTACCAAATACTAATTGAGTGTATGTAAACTTCTGACCCACTGGGAATGTGATGAAAGAAATAAAAGCTGAAATATATCATTCTCTCTACTATTATGACATTTCACATTCTTAAAATAAAGTGGTGATCCTAACTGACCTAAGACAGGGAATTTTTACTCTGATTAATTGTCAGGAATTGTGAAAAACTGAGTTTAAATGTATTTGACTAAGGTGTATGTAAACTTCCGACTTCAACCGTTTTCACTCTTGGTCAAATGTTTTAGAACACTTACTCATTCAAGGGTTTTTCTTTATTTTTACTATTTTTTACATTGTATAATAATAGTGAAGACATCAAAACTATGAAATAACACATATGGAATCATGTAGTAACCAAAAAAGTGTTAAACAAATCCAAATAAATTTTATATTTGAGATTCTTCAAATAGTCACCCTTTGCCTTGATGACAGCTTTGCACACCATTTGCAATTCACAAATTAGGATGTGTAAATGTGTGTGTGTGTGTGTGTGTGTGTGTGTGTGTGTGTGTGTGTGTTATGTGTAAGGGTTTTGTGTCAGTGTAGTGTGTGTGAGTGAGTATGTATATAGTGTACTGTATGTAAAGTCTAGTGAGTGTGTGAAGGGTCAGTGCAAGATAGAGTCAGTTTAGATAGTTTGGGTACCATTAATTGACTTTTTATCAGTCTGGCTATTTAGCAGTCTTATGGGTTAGGGGTAGAAGCTGTCTCGGAGCCTTTTGGTCCAAGAGCCGATGCTCCGGTATCGTTTTTCAGAGGGTAGCAGATTGAGCAGTCTATGGTTTCGGTGGCTGGAGTCTTTGGCAGTTTTTTGGGCCTTCCTCTGACACTGCCTGATTTAGAGGTCCTAGATGGCAGGGAGCTTGGTGCCTGTGATGTACTGGGCTGTCTGCACCACCGTTTGTAGCGCTTTGCAGTCAAGGGCTGTGAAATTGCGGAGATGCATCCAGTTAAGATGCTCTTGATGGTGAAGCTGTATAACTTTTTGAGGATCTGAGGGCCCATGCCAAATCTTTTCAGTCTCCTGAGGGAGAAGAGGCACTGCCATGTCCTCTTCATAACTGTGTGGGTGTGGGTGGACCATGTTAAGTCCTTAGTGATATGGACGTCAAGGAACTTGAAGCTCTCGACCTGCTCCACAAAAGCCCCATCGATGTGGATGGGGTGTTCGCTCCCCCCTTTCTCCTATAGTCCACGATCAGTTCCTTGGTCTTACTGACGTTGAGAGGGAGGTTGTTGTCCTGGTACCACACTGCTAAGTCTCTGACCTTCTCCCTGTAGGCTGACTCATCGCAGCCTAGCTTGGTGATGAGCTTGGAGGGGACTATGGTGTTGAACGCTGAGCTGTAGTCTATGAACAGCATTCTCACATATTTATTTCCCCTCTTGTCCAGGAAGGAGAGGGCAGTGTGAAGTGCAATTGAAATAGCGTATTCTGTGGATCTGTTGGAGCGGTATGTGAATTGCAGTGAGTCTAGGGTGTCTGGGATGATGATGTAGATGTGTGCCATGATCAGTCTTTCAAAGCACTTCATAATTACAGAAGTGAGTGCTACAGGGCGATAGTCATTTAGGCAAGTTACCTTGGAGCTCTTGGGAACAGGGACAATGGTGGTTAGCTTGAAACATGTTGGGATTACAGACTGGGACAAGGAGAGATTGAAAATGTCTGGGAAGACATCTGCCAGCTGGCCTGTGCATGCTTTGAGAACGTGCCCTGGGATTCCATCTGTGATTCTTAACCTGTTTAAATTATTGTTATCATGTCAGAGTTGGGAAGACTAAATAACACTGGAGAATTTGCTATATATAATCAGAAGGATAGAATTATGGTCAGATTTGCCAAACGGAGGGCGGGGGAGAGCTTTGTATGCATCTCTTTGTGTGGAGTAAAGGTGGTCTAGGATACTTTTTTTCTCTGGTTGTACATGCGACATCCTGGTAAAATTTTTGTAATACTGAATTAAGTTTGCCTGCATTAAAGTCCCCAGGCACTAGGAGGGCTGCTTTTGGGTGAGCATTTTCTTCTTTGCTTATGGCCTTATAGAGTTGGTTGAGAGCGGTCTTAGTGCCAGCTTCGTTCTGTGGTGTTAAATAGACGGCTACAAATAATTTGGATGAGAACTCTCTTGGTAGATAGTGTAGTCTACAGCTTATCATAAGCTACCCTACCTCAGGCGAGAAATACCTTAAGACTTCTTTAATATTAGACATCGCGCACCAGCTGTTATTGACAAATAGACACACACCCCCACCCCTCGTCTTACCAGAGGCAGCGTCTCTGTTCTGCCGGTGCATGGAAAATGCCGCTACCTCTATATTGTCTGTGTCATTGTTCAGCCACGTCTCGGTGAAACATAAGATGTTACAGTTTTTGATGTCCCGTTGGTAGGATAATCTTAATCGTAGGTCATACATTTTATTTTCCAATGATTGCACGTTAGAAAGAAGAATGGATGGCAGTGTGAGTTTACTCGCTCACCTCCGGATTCTCAGAAGGCTGCCCGATCTGCTGCCCCTTTTCCAGCATAATTTCTTCACGCAAAAGGTGTGGATCTGGGCCTGTTCCAGTGAAAGCAGGATATCCTTCTTGTCGGACTTGTTAAAGGAAAAAGTTTCTTCCAGTCCGCGGTGAGTAATCACTGTTCTGAAGTCCAGATGTTATTTTCGGTCATAAGAGACAGTAGCGGCAACATTATGTACACAATAAGTAAAAAAATAAGTTACACAAAATGCAAAAAACTAACAAAATATCACAATTGGTTGGGAGAATGTAAAAAGTCAGCCATGTTCTTCGGCGCCATCTTGACACATACATACATACATACATACATACATACATGCATGCATGCATACATACATGCATGCATGCATGCATGCATGCATGCATGCATACATACATACATACATTTAAAAAATATATATTTTTCCTTTATTACCCTCCAACCCTACCACCCCTCCCCAATTGGAGCAAACTAGTGAACAACAACGCTGAGGCCTGTATTTCCAGCTTATACATACTATACACATTTTATGGACACAACCTATTACAATAGTTATATTTTGTTTGTTTTTACTCTTGTCCTTCCTCTACGCTCAACCTCTCCTATCCATGTCTGATGTCCATCCGGTTTGATTTCAATTTGCCATAGCTTTCAAACTGTGCTCTTTCACAAAAGTTCTTAACCTATATACGTTTTACGGGCACAGTATGTTTTACATTAGTTATCTTGTTGTTATTAGTCCCAACCTTCAGCTCCATTCAACCCCTCCCATCTATCTCTTAACACCATCCATATTGGATTTCTATTTGCCATATATTTTTCAACTGTGCTGTGATGTTGTGATGTTTCACAAAAGTTCTGAACCTCTCTATTCTCATCTACAGAATGTAAACTGAAGAAAAAAAAGGTTTTGCTAAAAGTATTATTATATTATTGATCGATTGACTATGACTTTTGAGATCACCCAGTAGTGCTATCTGCAAGGTTAGCTCCAGGTAAATATTGCAATCCTTCAGGCTTTCCTGGACCTGTGAACAAAAACAAGCAAGGACAGTACCAAAACAAATTATCTAATGATTCTGCC
Organism: Salvelinus fontinalis; assembly: GCF_029448725.1. Taxonomy (NCBI): domain Eukaryota; kingdom Metazoa; phylum Chordata; class Actinopteri; order Salmoniformes; family Salmonidae; genus Salvelinus; species Salvelinus fontinalis. The sequence continues at coordinate 14,962,915 of NC_074665.1, forward strand.
TCTTCGCAGCAAAATTTGCAGAGCTGGGAAGGTTGTATCCCCCATATAAATAACAGCCTATTGGTTGCAAGAATTTTGTATAATAATTTAAATAGAACAATTTTGAAGTTTTGAATCCGGCGTCGTTTTGCGTATCAGTTCATAAACCATGTGCCATGGAATCGGCACGTCAAAAATCTCTTCCCAACTATTTTGCAATCTATATGGCACGGCTGTCCATTTTTTTGTCCTTAAATGAAACTGGTAAACTTTTTTATTTATCACAATTGTCTTTAACCAATTATGGTCTTTAATGCAGGGTCGACAGACAAGTTCCTTACTTTTTCCTCCTTCCACTTCCCTCGTCCATTTTTAATGCTGCAATTAGCTGGCTGTAATTTTGGGTATTGCAGACATTTCCATGTTTTTGTTATCTGCATAGGTGACATAACTCCACCAGTTTTATTTATGATATAATTTACAAAGATTATACCTTTTTTAAACATTCTATCATAAAATTTGTATATTTGAGTTTAACCACAATATTTGTTGTATTACTTGTTCTGTCTTTTCTGGTGGATTAAATTGAAATTGCAACCAACTTTCTAAGGCTTGTCTTAAAAAATAGCAATATTTGGGAGATGATTTCCTTTTCAAATAACTGAAAGTGAAAGATTGTAATCTGAATAAAGGGAAAAAGGCCTTTCTTGAATATAGGGTGAGACATTCTTACTAATTTGCTAGAGAACCAATTCCGATTTAAGTATAACTTTTGTATGACTGAAGCCTTTAGTGAGAAGTCTAATGCTTTAATATTTAATAATTTCTGCCCCCCGAATATTTATTATATAAATTGGCTCGTTTAATTTTGTTATTTGTTAAACATATTTCCTTTCTCACAAACAAGCATTTTCTGTTTCCCCAGGTAGGCATTCTTTTGTATTTCCCAGTAAGAGTAACACTCAGTCTTTCGCTCCACATGTTGAACACAATGTACGTGTGTGCTTTCTGCAGATGTATTTATTGCATTCTGCACAAGTGGTGCTGGTTTTACTGTCTCGTCGAGGAGTGCAGAGCTTGCATCTTTTCCATTTCTTGTCATCACCTGTATCCACTGGATCCATCAGAGATCTGCTGCCTTCGCACTGCGAAGAAGCTTGGGAAAGCTCCTTTTCACCCAAGCATAATTATAAAAGCGCAACCAGAACCATTCAAAACAAAATACATCAAAGACACTTGTTTATTTTGGACCTGTGCAAATATCTATACAGATGAAAGTGTAACGGGCTTCCTCCTTCTCCTCATCCGAAGAGGAGTAGCAGGGATTTGACCAAAATGCAGCGGGTTGTGAATACATAATGATTTAATAGACAAAACGGAAAAACACGACAAACACTTGAATAATTACAAAACAAATAAACGAATGTAGACAGACCTGGACACGAACTTACATACAACGTGAAGAACGCATGAACCAGGAAAACAGACTACATAAAACGAACTAACTAACAAAAACCGGAACAGTCCTGTGTGGCGTAACATACAGACACTGACACAGGAGACAATCACCCACAAACAAACAGTGAGAACACCCTACCTTAATATGACTCTCAATTAGAGGAAAACGCAAAACACCTGCCTCTAATCAAGAGCCATACCAGGCAACCCAAAACCAACATAGAAACGGAAAACATAGACTGCCCACCCAAAACTCACGCCCTGACCATCACACACATAAATAACAACAGAAAACAGGTCAGGAACGTGACAGAACCCCCCCCCCCTCAAGGTGCGAACGCCGGGCGCACCAGCACAAAGTCCAGGGGAGGGTCTGGGTGGGCATCTGACCACGGTGGTGGCTCAGGCTCCGGACGCTGTCCCCACACCACCATAGTCACTCCCCGCTTCTGTATCCCCCTCCCAATGACCACCCTCCAACTAAAACCACCTAAATGAAGGGGCAGCACCGGGATAAGGGGCAGCACCGGGCTGAGGGACTCTGGCAGGTCCTGGCTGAGGGACTCCGGCAGGTCCTGGCTGAGGGACTCCGGCAGGTCCTGGCTGAGGGACTCCGGCAGGTCCTGGCTGAGGGACTCCGGCAGGTCCTGGCTGAGGGACTCCGGCAGGTCCTGGCTGAGGGACTCCGGCAGGTCCTGGCTGAGGGACTCCGGCAGGTCCGGGCTGTAGGGCAGCTCATGACTGTAGGGCAGCTCATGACTGGAGGGCAGCTCATGACTGGAGGGCAGCTCATGACTGGAGGGCAGCTCATGACTGGAGGGCAGCTCATGACTGTAGGGCAGCTCATGACTGTAGGGCAGCTCATGACTGTAGGGCAGCTCATGACTGGAGGGCAGCTCATGACTGGAGGGCAGCTCATGACTGGAGGGCAGCTCTTGACTGTTGGGCAGCTCTTGACTGTTGGGCAGCTCTTGACTGTTGGGCAGCTCCTGACTGTTGGGCAGCTCCTGACTGGCCGGCGGCTCTGGCAGCTCCTGACTGGCCGGCGGCTCTGGCAGCCCCTGACTGGCCGGCGGCTCTGGCAGCTCCTGACTGGCCGGCGGCTCTGGCAGCTCCTGACTGGCCGGCGGCTCTGGCAGCTCCTGACTGGCCGGCGGCTCTGGCGGCTCCTGACTGACGGACGGCTCTAGCGGCTCCTGACTGACGGGCGGCTCTAATGGCTCGGGACAGACGGATGGCTCAGAAGGCGCTGGGCAGACGGATGGCTCAGAAGGCGCTGGGCAGACGGATGGCTCAGAAGGCGCTGGGCAGACGGATGGCTCAGAAGGCGCTGGGCAGACGGATGGCTCAGACGGCGCTGGGCAGACGGATGGCTCAGACGGCGCTGGGCAGACGGATGGCTCAGGCGGCGCTGGGCAGACAGATGACTCAGACGGCGCTGGGCAGACAGATGACTCAGACGGCGCTGGGCAGACAGATGACTCAGACGGCGCTGGGCAGACAGATGACTCAGACGGCGCTGGGCAGACAGATGACTCAGACGGCGCTGGGCAGACAGATGACTCAGACGGCGCTGGGCAGACAGATGACTCAGACGGCGCTGGGCAGACAGATGACTCAGACGGCGCTGGGCAGACAGATGACTCAGACGGCGCTGGGCAGACAGATGACTCAGACGGCGCTGGGCAGACAGATGACTCAGACGGCGCTGGGCAGACAGATGACTCAGACGGCGCTGGGCAGACAGATGACTCAGACGGCGCTGGGCAGACAGATGACTCAGACGGCGCTGGGCAGACAGATGACTCAGACGGCGCTGGGCAGACAGATGACTCAGACGGCGCTGGGCAGACAGATGACTCAGACGGCGCTGGGCAGACAGATGACTCAGACGGAGCTGGGCAGACAGATGACTCAGACGGAGCTGGGCAGACAGATGACTCAGACGGAGCTGGGCAGACAGGCAGTGCAGAAAGCGTTGGGCAGACGGCCGACTCTGCCCTGCTGAGGCGCACAGTAGGCCTGGTGCGTGGTGCCGGAACTGGAGGTACCGGGATGACGGCACGCACTTCAAGGCTAGTGCGGGGAGCAGGAACAGGGCACACTGACCTCTCGAAGCGCACTATAGGCCTGGTGCGTGGTACCGGAACTGGAGGTACCGGGCTGAGGGCACGCACCTCAGGGCGAGTGCGGGGAGAAGGAACAGTGCGTACAGGGCTCTGGAGACGCACAGATGGCTTAGTGCGTGGTGCCGGAACTGGAGGCACTGGGCTGGAGACACGCACCATAGGGAGAGTGCGTGGAGGAGGAACAGGGCTCTGGAGACGCACAGGTGGCTTAGTGCGTGGTGCCGGAACTGGTGGTACTGGGCTGGGGCGAGGAGGTAGCGCCGGAAATACCGGACCGTGTAGGCGTACTGGCTCCCTTGAGCACTGAGCCTGCCCAACCTTACCTGGTTGAATGCTCCCCGTCGCCCGACCAGTGCGGGGAGGTGGAATAACCCGCACCGGGCTATGTAGGCGAACCGGGGACACCATGCGTAAGGCTGGTGCCATGTAAGCCGGCCCAAGGAGACGTACTGGTGGCCAGATATGTAGGGCCGGCTTCATGACATTTGGCTCAATGCCCAATCTAGCCCTACCAGTGCGGGGAGGTGGAATAACCCGCACTGGGCTATGCACCCGTACAGGAGACACCGTGCGCTCTACTGCGTAACACGGCGTCTGCCCATACTCCCGCTCTCCACGGTTAGCCTGGGAAGTGGGCGCAGGTCTCCTACCTGCCCTCGGCCCACTACCTCTTAGCCACCCCCCCCAATACATTTTTGGGTAGTACTCACGGGCTTTTCGGGCTTCCGTGCTAGAAGCGTCCCCTCATAACGCCTGTTCCTCTCTCCGGTTTACTCCAGCTGTTCCCATGGGCGGTGATTAACTTCAACTTTAGCCCATGGTCCCTTTCCTTCCATGATCTCCTCCCAAGACCAGCAATCCTGCTTTGTGCGCTGTCCTTTAACCCGCTGCTTGATCCGGGTTTGGTGGGTGATTCTGTAACGGGCTTCCTCCTTCTCCTCATCCGAAGAGGAGTAGCAGGGATTTGACCAAAATGCAGCGGGTTGTGAATACATAATGATTTAATAGACAAAACGGAAAAACACGACAAACACTTGAATAATTACAAAACAAATAAACGAATGTAGACAGACCTGGACACGAACTTACATACAACGTGAAGAACGCATGAACCAGGAAAACAGACTACATAAAACGAACTAACTAACAAAAACCGGAACAGTCCTGTGTGGCGTAACATACAGACACTGACACAGGAGACAATCACCCACAAACAAACAGTGAGAACACCCTACCTTAATATGACTCTCAATTAGAGGAAAACACAAAACACCTGCCTCTAATCAAGAGCCATACCAGGCAACCCAAAACCAACATAGAAACGGAAAACATAGACTGCCCACCCAAAACTCACGCCCTGACCATCACACACATAAAAAACAACAGAAAACAGGTCAGGAACGTGACAGAAAGCCTCTGGGTCAAAATGACCCACAACATCATGTTCGTATACAAAATCTACACAGACATTCCACAACACATCAGTGTGTCCACATTATGAAGTTAGGTTCATGACCCTAAATGAGGAAAAGTCATTTAATTTCATGAAGAAAAGGAGAGGTTAACTAGTATTTTAGACAACTCAAAAGTGGAAATGGGTCAAATTGACCCGCAACATAAGAAGAGAGTTAAAAAACTAAAAGAGTATATAAGCAAATTTTTTATTTTTTATTTTATTTCACCTTTATTTAACCAGGTAGGCAAATTGAGAACACGTTCTCATTTACAATTGCGACCTGGCCAAGATAAAGCAAAGCAGTTCGACACATACAACAACACATAGTTACACATGGAGTAAAACAAACATACAGTCAATAATACAGTGAAAAATAAGTCTATATACAATATGAGCAAGTGAGGTGAGATAAGGGAGGTGAAGGCAAACAAAATATATATATAAATAAATAAAAATATAAAAAGGCCATGGTGGCGAAGTAAATACAATATAGCAAGTAAAAAATAACACTGGAATGGTTGGTTTGCAGTGGAAGAAGGTGCAAAGTAGAGATAGAAATAATGGGGTGCAAAGGAGCAAAATAAATAAATACAGTAGGTAAAGAGGTAGTTGTTTGGGCTAAATTATAGATGGGCTATGTACAGGTGCAGTAATCTATGAGCTGCTCTGACAGCTGGTGCTTAAAGCTAGTGAGGGAGATAAGTGTTTCCAGTTTCAGAGATTTTTGTAGTTCATTCCAGTCATTGGCAGCAGAGAACTGGAAGGAGAGGCGGCCAAAGGAAGAATTGGTTTTGGGGGTGACCAGAGAGATATACCTGCTGGAGCGCGTGCTACGGGTGGGCGTTGCTATGGTGACCAGCGAGCTGAGATAAGGGGGGACTTTACCTAGCAGGGTCTTGTAGATGACCTGGAGCCAGTGGGTCAGTGGGGAGCCAGCGTACAGGTCGCAGTGGTGGGTAGTATATGGGGCTTTGGTGACAAAACGGATGGCACTGTGATAGACTGCATCCAATTTATTGAGTAGGGTTTTGGAGGCTATTTTGTAAATGACATCACCGAAGTCGAGGATTGGTAGGATGGTCAGTTTTACAAGGGTATGTTTGGCAGCATGAGTGAAGGATGGTTTGTTGCGGAATAGGAAGCCGATTCTAGATTTAACTTTGGATTGGAGATGCTTGATGTGAGTCTGGAAGGAGAGTTTACAGTCTAACCAGACACCTAGGTATTTGTAGTTGTCCACATATTCTAAGTCAGAGCCGTCCAGAGTAGTGATGCTGGACAGGCGGGCAGGTGCAGGCAGCGATCGGTTGAAGAGCATGCATTTAGTTTTACTTGTATTTAAGAGCAATTGGAGGCCACGGAAGGAGAGTTGTATGGCATTGAAGCTCGTCTGGAGGGTTGTTAACACAGTGTCAAGAGAAGGGCCAGAAGTATACAGAATAGTGTCGTCTGCGTAGAGGTGGATCAGAGACTCACCAGCAGCAAGAGCGACATCATTGATGTATACAGACAAGAGAGTCGGTCCAAGAATTGAACCCTGTGGCACCCCCATAGAGACTGCCAGAGGCCCGGACAACAGGCCCTCCGATTTGACACACTGAACTCGATCAGAGAAGTAGTTGGTGAACCAGGCGAGGCAATCATTAGAGAAACCAAGGCTGTCGAGTCTGCCGATGAGGATGTGGTGATTGACAGAGTCAAAAGCCTTGGCCAGGTCAATGAATATGGCTGCACAGTACTGTTTCCTATCGATAGCGGTTAAGATATCGTTTATGACCTTGAGCGTGGCTGAGGTGCACCCATGACCAGCTCTGAAACCAGATTGCATAGCGGAGAAGGTATGGTGGGATTCGAGATGGTCGGTAATCTGTTTGTTGACTTGGCTTTCGAAGACCTTAGAAAGGCAGGGTAGGATAGATATAGGTCTGTAGCAGTTTGGGTCAAGAGTGTCCCCCCTTTGAAGAGGGGGATAACCGCAGCTGCTTTCCAATCTTTGGGAATCTCAGACGACACGAAAGAGAGGTTGAAAAGGCTGGTAATAGGGGTGGCAACAATTTCAGCAGATAGTTTTAGAAAGAAAGGGTCCAGATTATCTAGCCCGGCTGATTTGTAAGGGTCCAGATTTTGCAGCTCTTTCAGAACATCAGCTGACTGTATTTGGGAGAAAGAGAAATGGGGAAGGCTTGGGCGAGTAGCAGAGGGGAGGGCAGTGCTGTTGACCGGGGTAGGGGTAGCCAGGTGGAAAGCATGGCCAGCCGTAGAAAAATGCTTATTGAAATTCTCAATTATAATGGATTTGTCGGTGGTGACAGTATTTCCTATCTTCAGTGCAGTTGGAAGCTGGGAGGAGGTGTTCTTATTCTCCATGGACTTTACAGTGTCCCAGAACTTTTTTGAGTTTGTGTTGCAGGAAGCAAATTTCTGCTTGAAAAAGCTAGCCTTGGCTTTTCTAACTGCCTGTGTATACTGGTTTCTAGCTTCCCTGAAAAGTTGCATATCACGGGGGCTGTTCGATGCTAATGCAGAACGCCATAGGATGTTTTTCTGTTGGTTAAGGGCAGTCAGGTCAGGAGAGAACCAAGGGCTATATCTGTTCCTGGTTCTAAATTTCTTGAATGGGGCATGCTTATTCAAGATGGTGAGGAAGGCATTTTTAAAAAATATCCAGGCATCCTCTACTGACGGGATGAGATCAATATCCTTCCAGGATACCTCGGCCAGGTCGATTAGAAAGGCTTGCTCGCTGAAGTGTTTCAGGGAGCGTTTGACAGTGATGAGTGGAGGTCGTTTGATCGCTGACCCATTACGGATACAGGCAATGAGGCAGTGATCGCTGAGATCTTGGTTGAAAACAGCAGAGGTGTATTTGGAGGGCAAGTTGGTTAGGATGATGTCTATGAGGGTACCCGTGTTTACGGAATTGGGGTGATACCTGGTAGGTTCATTGATAATTTGTGTGAGATTGAGGGCATCAAGCTTAGATTGTAGGATGGCTGGGGTGTTAAGCATGTTCCAATTTAGGTCGCCTAGCAGCACAAGCTCTGAAGATAGATGGGGAGCAATCAGTTCACATATGGTGTCCAGAGCACAGCTGGGGGCAGAGGGTGGTCTATAGCAGGCGGCAACAGTGAGAGACTTGTTTTTAGAGAGGTGGATTTTTAAAAGTAGGAGTTCAAATTGTTTCGGAACAGACCTGGATAGTAAAACAGAACTCTGCAGGCAATCCTTGCAGTAGATTGCAACACCGCCCCCTTTGGCCGTTCTATCTTGTCTGAAAATCTTGTAGTTAGGGATGAAAATGTCAGAATTTTTGGTGGTCTTCCTAAGCCAGGATTCAGACACGGCTAAAACATCTGGGTTGGCAGAGTGTGCTAAAGCAGTGAACAAAACAAACTTAGGGAGGAGGCTTCTAATGTTAACATGCATGAAACCAAGGCTATTACGGTTACAGAAGTCATCAAAAGAGAGCGCCTGGGGAATAGGAGTGGAGCTAGGTACTGCAGGGCCTGGATTCACCTCTACATCACCAGAGGAACAGAGGAGGAGTAGGATAAGGGTACGGCTAAAAGCTATGAGAATTGGTCGTTTAGAACGTCTAGAACAGAGAGTAAAAGGACGTTTCTGGGGGCGATAAAATAGCTTCAAGGAATAATGTACAGACAAAGGTATGGTAGGATGTGAATACAGTGGAGGTAAACCTAGGTAATGGGTGATGATGAGAGAGATATAGTCTCTAGAAACATCATTGAAACCAGGTGATGTCATCGCATATGTGGGTGGTGGAACTGAGAGGTTGGATATATAGTGAGCAGGGCTAGAGGCTCTACAGTGAAATAAGCCAATAAACACTAACCAGAACAGCAATGGACAAGGCATATTTACATTAAGGAGAGGCATGCTTAATCGAGTGATCATAAGGGTCCAGTGAGTAGAGGTTGGTTGGGGTCACGGCGATCCAGACAGCTGGCCGGGTAGCTGGCTATCGGTAGCAAGATAACATAGGATGGAGGTCTGTTTTTTTTTTGTTTGTTTTTTTTGTCACCTCGTTCGTTTCCGTCGGTAGATTAGTGGGGTTCCGTGTGGTAGAGGGGATCGATCCAATTGGCAAAATAGATATAGTGACCCAGGAAAAAAAGAAAAAAGAAAATTGTCTGGTATATTTATTTAGATAGCAGCCGATAAGACAGCTAATAATTAGCAGATGGGTATTCAGAAACGTCGCAATGGAAAAGCCTGTTGAAACCACCTCGGACAATTACGTCGGCAGACCAGTCGTGATGGATCGGCGGGGCTCCGTGTCGGCAATAAAGGGTCCAGTCCAATTGGCAAAGAGGTATTGTAGCCCAAGAATTCGCTGGTAGGCCTCTTCGGCTAGCCGGCAGATGGGCCTAGCTCGAGGCTAGCTCAAGGCTAACTGGTGCTTGTTTCGGGACAGAGGTATTAGCCAGTAGTAGCCACTTGGTTGGAGCTAGATAGCGACGATGATCCGGTGTAATTGTCCAGAGCTTGCGTCAGGAATCCGGTGATGTGGTAGAGAAAAAGCAGTCCTATATTCTCTGGGTTGATATCGCGCCTGCAGACTGGCAGGTATTGGCCCAAGCTGAAGCTGGCTGGTGTCCGAGTTAAGGGTGAAGACCGCAGCAGTGGCTAACTGACTACTAGCTAGTAGCTAGTTATCTGGCTAGCTTCTGATTGGGGTTACGGTTCTAAAGTATACAAAATAGCAGATCCGTACCACATTGGGTGAGGCAGGTTGCGGGAATGTATATTCAGTTCCAAGATGGAAAGTGAAATTAAAATATATACGAAATGTATACAAAAAATACGAGGACTATTTACGCGGGACAATACGGGACAAGACAAGACAAACACACGTCCGACTGCTACGCCATCTTGGATTCATATAAATAAATAGGTAAACTGGGATATTACTAAAGAGTTCATCAAGATGATTTTTCCACAAATAGAAAGGTATTTAAGCTTTCTATGGTGGCAAGATCTTATTTATTTTTGCTAACTTTCTATTAAAATATATTGGAGTGAGATCCTTTCTTTCTTTCGTGAGATGTATACCGAGTATATCCACATCACCATCAGACCATTTTATTGGTAAACTACACGGTAATGTAAAATGTATATTTTTTGTGATCCAATACGTAATATAGTACACTTGGTACTATATTAATTTGGTTGTAATCCAGAGAGGTTAGAAAATATATCTAGATCCTCTATGAGGCTATGACGGGATCCAAGTTGTGGATTTAGAAGAAAACATGAATCATCAGCGTACAATGACATCTTTGTTTTTAAGTCCTGTATTTCTAATCCCTTGATATTATTGTTGGATCTGATTTTAATAGCTAACATTTCGATGGCCATAATAAATAGATATGCCAATAGTGGACAACATTGTTTTACTAGTTTAAAACTTTCTGAGAAGTAGCCATTATTTACTATTTTACACCTAGACTTATTATACATGATTTTAACCCATTTTATAAGGGATTCTCCCAAATTGAAATGTTCCAGGCATTTCTATATTGTAACGATCGTCGTCATATTCCTCCTCCTCGGATGAGGAGGAGCATGGATCAGACCAACACGCAGCGAGGTATATGGACATAATGATTTATTAGACAAAACACAAAATAACACTTTAGAAAAACAAAATAACAAAACGAACTAAACAGACCTAAACTTACGAACTTACATGAAACGAAGAACACACGAACAGGAACAGACAAACCGAAAACAGTCCCGTGTGGTAACATGTACTGACACGGAAGACAACCACCCACAACAAACAATGTGAAACAACCTACCTTAATATAACTCTCAATTAGAGGAAACGCCAAACACCTGCCTCTAATTGAGAGCCATACCAGGCAACCCATTAACCCAACATAGAAAACACATAACATAGACTACCCACCCAAAACTCACGCCCTGACCAATAAAACACATACCAAACAACAGAAAACAGGTCAGGAACGTGACAGAACCCCCCCCTCAAGGTGCGAACTCCGGGCGCACCCCTACAACTCAAGGGGAGGGTCTGGGTGGGCATCTGTCCGCGGTGACGGCTCCGGCGGTGGACGAGGACACCACTCCACCACTGTCTTTGTCCCTCTCCTTCGCGTCCTTTGAGTGGCGACCCTCGCCCCCGACCATGGTCCAGGAACCCTCACAAAGGCCCCTCCTACATAGAGGAGACAGCTCAGGACAGAGAGGTAGCTCAGGACAGAGAGGTAGCTCAGGACAGAGAGGTAGCTCAGGACAGAGAGGTAGCTCCGGACTGAGTGGCAGCTCCGGACTGGAGGGCAGCTCATGACTGGAGGGCAGCTCATGACTGGAGGGCAGCTCATGACTGGAGGGCATCTCATGACTGGAGGGCAGCTCATGACTGGAGGGCAGCTCATGACTGTAGGGCAGCTCTGGCAGCACCTGACTGGCTGGCGTCTCTGGCAGCTCCTGACTGGCTGGCGTCTCTGGCGGCTCCTGACTGGCTGGCGTCTCTGGCGGCTCCTGACTGGCTGGCGTCTCTGGCGGCTCCTGACTGGCTGGCGTCTCTGGCGGCTCCTGACTGGCTGGCGTCTCTGGCGGCTCCTGACTGGCTGGCGGCTCTGGCGGCTCCTGACTGGCTGGCGGCTCTGGCGGCTCCTGACTGGCTGGCGGCTCTGGCGGCTCCTGACTGGCTGGCGGCTCTGGCGGCTCCTGACTGGCTGGCGGCTCTGGCGGCTCCTGACTGGCTGGCGGCTCTGGCGGCTCCTGACTGGCTGGCGGCTCTGGCGGCTCCTGACTGGCGGACGGCTCTAGCGGCTCGGGGCAGACGGGCGGCTCTAATGGCTCGGGGCAGACGGGCGGCTCTAATGGCTCGTGGCAGACGGATGACTCAGATGGCGCTGGGCAGACAGATGGCTCAGATGGCGCTAGGCAGACAGATGGCTCAGACGGCGCTGGGCAGACGGATGGCTCAGACGGCGCTGGGCAGACGGATGGCTCAGACGACGCTGGGCAGACGGATGGCTCAGACGGCGCTGGGCAGACGGATGGCTCAGACGGCGCTGGGCAGACGGATGGCTCAGACGGCGCTGGGCAGACGGATGGCTCAGACGGCGCTGGGCAGACGGATGGCTCAGACGGCGCTGGGTAGACAGATGGCTCAGACGGCGCTGGGCAGACAGATGGCTCAGACGGCGCTGGGCAGACGAGCAGTGCAGGCGGCATTGGGCAGACAGCCGACTCTGACCTGCTGAGGCGCACAGTAGGCCATGTGCGTGGTGCCGGAACTGGTGGTACCGGACTGGAGACACGCACCTCAAGGCTAGTGCGGGGAGCAGGAACAGGGCACACTGGACTCTGGAGACGCACAGGAGGCTTGATGCGTGGTGCCGAAACTGGAGGCACTGAGCTTGAGACACGCACCACAGGGAGAGTGCGTGGAGGAGGAACAGGGCTCTGGAGACGCACTGGAAGCCTGGTGCGTGGTGTAGGCACTGGTGGTACTGAGCTGGGGCGGGAAGGTGGCGCCGGATATACCGGACCGTGTAGGCGTACTGGCTCCCTTGAGCACTGAGCCTGCCCAACCTTACCTGGTTGTATGCTCCCCGTCGCCTGACCAGCGCGGGGAGGTGGAATAACCCGCACCGGGCTCTGTAGGCGAACCGGGGACACCATGCGTAAGGCTGGTGCCATGTAAGCCGGCCCAAGGAGACGTACTGGTGGCCAGATATGTAGAGCCGGCTTCATGGCACTTGGCTCAATGCTCACTCTAGCCCGGCTATTACGGGGAGGTGGAATAACCCGCACCGGGCTATGAACACGTACAGGAGACACCATGCGCTCTACTGCGTAACACGGCGTCTGCCCGTACTCTCGCTCTCCACGGTAAGCTCGGGAAGTTGGCGCAGGTCTCCTACCTGACTTCGCCACACTACCCTTTAGCCCCCCCCCCATTTTTGGGTTGTACTTGCGGGCTTCCAGCCTTGCTTCCGTGCTGCCTCCTCATATTGTCGCCTCTCCGCTTTAGATGCCTCCAGCTCCGCCTTGGGACGGCGACACTCCTCTGGCTCTGCCCAGGGTCCTTCTCCGTCCAGAATCTCTTCCCATGTCCAATCCTCCTTGACCCACTGCTGCTGTCGTTGCTGTCCATTAACCCGCTGCTTGATCTGGGTTTGGTGGGTGGTTCTGTAACGATCGTCGTCATATTCCTCCTCCTCGGATGAGGAGGAGCATGGATCAGACCAACACGCAGCGAGGTATGTGGACATAATGATTTATTAGACAAAACGACGAAACACAAAATAACACTTTAGAAAAACAAAATAACAAAACGAACTAAACAGACCTAAACTTACGAGCTTACATGAAACGAAGAACACACGAACAGGAACAGACAAACCGAAAACAGTCCCGTGTGGTAACATGTACTGACACGGAAGACAACCACCCACAACAAACAATGTGAAACAACCTACCTTAATATGACTCTCAATTAGAGGAAACGCCAAACACCTGCCTCTAATTGAGAGCCATACCAGGCAACCCATTAACCCAACATAGAAAACACATAACATAGACTACCCACCCAAAACTCACGCCCTGACCAATTAAACACATACCAAACAACAGAAAACAGGTCAGGAACGTGACATATATAAACTCCAGTCATACTATATCAAAATCCTTTTCAAAGTCAGCTATCAATAGCAGTCCTGGTTTCCCTGATTTTTCAAGGTTCTATTGTTTTACAGTTTTTTACTTATATTATCTCCAATGTATCCTCCATGTAAAAAACCTGTCTGGTCAGAATGAATAATGTCTGGCAATATACATTTTGCAAGAATTTTTGCATCACGACACTGACGTGTAAGGGGCCTCCATTTTTTATATTTCCCACTTGTATCCTGTTTCAGTAATAATGAATTTATACCTTCTTGTTGAGTGTCTGATAATCTACCATTTACATAGGAGTTGTTAAAACATGCTAATAACGGTCCTCTGAGTATTTCAAAAAGTTTTGGTATACCTCAACTGGTTTGCCATCCAGCCCTTGAGTTTTCCCAGACTTAAAGGCTTTAATTGCGTCAATAAGTTGCTCCTCTGTAATTTCACCTTCACATGAGTCTTTCTGTATGGCTGTTAATTTTACATTATTAATAGAAACAAATCTATATAATTAGCTTGGTTTAGAGGATATGGAGGAGACTGAAATGAAAACATATCCTTAAAGTACTTTGTTTCCTCCTTCAAAATATAATTTGGTCAATCATGGGTGACTCCATCGTTTGTAACAAGTTTCAGTAAATTATTTTTGGTAGCATTTCTATGTTGAAGATAAAAAATTATAATTTGGTGCATTTTTCCCCACATTCCATCCAGTTTGCTTAATTATTATAGTATATTACCATTTATTTTAGTTTTTCCTCTAACCTATTCTGAGCCTCTATGGTACAGTTTTTATTGCTCTCCGTCTGTTCTGTTAGACCTTCTATTTCCTTTGTTAGTATGGACTCCTTTGACCTATATTGCTTTTGTTTTAGAGATTAATACTGAATTGCATGGCCTCTAAAGGCACATTTAAAAGTGTCCCACACACTAAGGGGATTTGCTGTACCTATGTAATGTCAGAAAAATTCAGTTATAAATCCCTCTGTCCTAGTTAAAAACAAGTTATCCGATAGGCTTTGATTAAATTTCCATTCCAATATCATTGGTTTATTGGTTTGACTTGATTTTGTACACCTGGGGCCTGTTCAGGAGAATGGAAATTTACAGAATGTTCAGATAAAAATGTATTGTGTACATCAAATATGATCGTTATTATTATTTAAAAAAAATTAACAATTATTTAACTAGGCAAGTCAGTTAATAAGAACAAATTCCTATTTACAATGACTGCCTACTAAAAGGCAAAAGGCCTCCTGCGGGGACGGGGGCTGGGTTTTAAAATGTAGGACAAAACACACATCACGACAAGAGAGACACCACCGCACCACATAAAAAGAGACCTAGCACAGACTGGAATATGTTCCGGGATTCTTCCGACGGCATTGAGGAGTACACCACATCAGTCACTGGCTTCATCAATAAGTGCATCGATGACACCATCTCCACAGTGACTGTACGTACATACCCCAAACAGAAGCCATGGATTACAGACAAGATTTGCACTCAGCTAAAGGGTAGAGCTGACGCTTTCAAAAAGCGGGACTCTAACCTGGAAGCTTATAAGAGATCCCGCTATGCCCGCCGACGAACCATCAAACAGGCAAAGCGCCAATACAGGACTAAGATCGAATCGTACTACACCGGCTCCGACGGTCGTCGGATGTGGCAGGGCTTACAAACTATTGCAGACTACAAAGGAAAGCACATCCGCGAGCTGCCCAGTAACACAAGCCTACCAGACGAGCTAAATTACTTCTATGCTCACTTCGAGGCAAGTAACACTAAAACAAGCATGAGAGGATCAGCTGTTCCGTACAACTGTGTGATTACGCTCGCCGCAGCCGATATGATTTAAACAGGTCAACATTCACAAGGCCGCAAGGCCAGACGGATTACCAGGATGTGTACTCCGAGCATGCGCTGACCAAATGGCAAGTGTCTTCACTGACATTTTCAACCTCTCCCTGTCTGAGTCTTTAGTACCAACATGTTTCAAGCAGACCATCATAGTCCCTGTGCCCAAAAACACCAAGGTAATCTGCCTAAATGACTACCGACCCGTAGCACTCATGTCTGTAGCCATGAAGTGCTTTGAAAGGCTGGTCATGGCTCAAATCAACACCATTTTCCCAGAAACCCTAGACCCACTCCAATTTGCATACTGATGATGCCATCTCTATTGCACTCCACACTGCCCTTTCACACTTGGACAAAAGGAACACCTATGTGAGAATGCTATTCATTGACTACAGCTCTGAGTTCAACACCAAGCTAAGGACCCTGGGACTAAACACCTCCCTCTGCAATTGGACTTCCTGACGGGCCACCCCCAGGTGGTAAGGGTAGGTAACAACACATCCGCCAAGCTGATCCTCAACACGGGGGCCCTTTAGGGATGCGTGCTCAGTCCCCTCCTGTACTCCCTGTTCACTCATGACTGCATGGCCAGGCACAACTTCAACACCATCATTAAGATTGCCGATGACACAACAGTGTAGGCCTGATCACCGACAATGATGATACAGCCTACAGGGAGGAGGTCAGAGACGTGGCCGTGTGGTGCCAGGACAACAACCTCTCCTTCATTGTGATCAAGACAAAGGAGATGATCGTGGACTACAGGAAAAGAAGGATAGACAGGGCTGTTGTGGAGCAGGTTGAGAGCTTCTAGTTCCTTGGTATCCACATCACCAACAAACTATATGGTCCAAACACACCAAGACAGTCGTGAAGATGGCACAACAAAACCTATTCCCTATCAGGAGACTGAAAAAAATGTGTCATGGGTCCTCAGATCCTCAAAAGGTTCTACAGCTGCATCATTGAGAGCATCCTGACTGGTTGCATCACTGCCTGGTATGGAAACTGCTCGGCCTCGGACTGCAAGGCACTACAAAGTGTAGTGCGTATGGCCCAATACATCACTAGGGCCAAGCTTCCTGCCATCCAGCCTCTCTAGGCATAGACTGTTGTCTTTGCTACCGCATGGCAAGCGGTACCAGAGCGCCAAGTCTATGTCCAAGAGGCTTCTAAACAACTTCTACCCCCAAGCCATAAGGCTCCTGAACATCTAATCAAATGGCTCCCCAGACTATTTGCATTGCCCCCTCCCTCTCTCTTTACGCTGCTGCTACTCTCCGTTATTATCTATGCATAGTCACTTTAATAACTCTACCTATATGTACATATTACCTCAATTACCTCGACTAACCGGTGCCCCCGCATATTGACTCTGTACCAGTACCCCTGTATATATACTCAATATTGTTATTTTACTGCTGCTTTTTAATTATTTGTTACTTTTATTTACATTTTTGACCAAAGTCTGCAGTGTGTGTGTAAGTGCGTGAGTACTGGAGGCGAGCAAAAGCTCGGGAGAGAGGAGGGAGTGTGGTGGGGGTACCTGTACCAGACAGGGTGAGACAGGTCAGGGAAGACGGTGAACAGATCGCCAGGTGGAATCCAAGCTGCAGTGCAGCAGACAACGGGAGTAGGTGTCACACCCGCTTGGGAGAAGCTTTTTTGGGAGGCATATTCCTTGTAGAAATCCCCAGCTAGCTAGCATCCAAACAAAGTTGTCCTGTGGCTGTTGTATTTTGGAGATTGCGAGGAGGATATCTTCTGATGTGATCAAAGCAATAATATTGTTTCTTATTGAGGTAGTTTACAATTTTAGTGTCCTGGCTACATGTCAGTTCAAGTTGGAATTGATATGATGATGATTGTAATAAATGAATATAGCCAAAGAGTATCATGCTTCGCATCTTCCTCTGATAAATCTACTGTCAGATAGATTGACAAATTATAAGACGTGTGTGCTCTATTCATGCTCTATTCAAATCACTTCCTTTGTTGTTTCTTTCTCAGATCTGTATTCAAAAAGTTTTAACAAGTAGTCACCTATTTTTTTAAGTAGTTGCTTTCTCAGAGCTGTATTTAAAGTTTTTGGGATCTGTATTCAAATAGTTGTAGCCACCTCCAACATAACTAGAATTTCGATATCATGGATGGTCAGTCCTTGCATCCATAGCGTTGTCTATGCATTTGACAGTGGTTACATTTCTCCAAGCCCATCCCTCACCTTTTTACCAAAACAGCGGCGGGTTGGCCACTTTGTTTTTGTTTCATTAAGGACTCTAGCTTTAAGGTAGTGATAACAGAACTTCCTCGGACTGCCCTGAAGATCAGATACAGTGTGTTTGAAGATTACCTGAATCCAAAGGTCAAGTTAAGGGTCACTGCTCTCTTATCCTTGATAGGAATGTGATGTTACTCTTTGGATCAGGACTATGGGATGAGAGAAAGGGTCAGTCAGCTGACTGCTCAAGTATGTATGGGATGTTGTTTTTGCATACATATCAAGGGGGGGGTGTGCAGGCAGCACATATATTTGGCAACTATTTATGGCTATTCTGGTGGTCTAAAAGTATATAGCATATTTTTTATGGCACATTTTATGGCTCCTGGCATTGTATTTGTTTCTCACAGTATTGTGTATTTTTGTCTGCTGCTGTTTTGACAATGAATATAGACATACACTGAGTGTACAAAACATTAAGAACACCTGCTCTTTCCATGAAATAGACTGACCAGGTGAATCCAGGTGAAAGCTATGATCAATTATTGATGTCATTTAAATCTACTTCAATCAATGTAGATGAAGGTGAGGAGACAGGTTAAAGA
Source organism: Salvelinus fontinalis (assembly GCF_029448725.1). Classification (NCBI taxonomy): domain Eukaryota; kingdom Metazoa; phylum Chordata; class Actinopteri; order Salmoniformes; family Salmonidae; genus Salvelinus; species Salvelinus fontinalis. The sequence continues at coordinate 14,981,290 of NC_074665.1, forward strand.
AAGATTTTTAAGCCTTGAGACAATTGAGACAGGGATTGTCTATGTGTGCCATTCAGGGGGTGCCAGGCGCACAGGTTTGTGTCAAGAACTGCAACTGGGTTTTTCAATGAAAACAGTTTCCCGTGTCTATCAAGAATGGTCTACCACCCAAATGGCATCCAGCCAACTTGACAACTGTGGGGAACATTGGCGTCAACAAGGGCCAGCATCCCTGTGTAACGCTTTCGACACTTTGTAGAGTCCACGCCACAACGAATTGAGGCTGTCCTAAGGGCAAGGTGGATACAACTCAATATTAGGAAGGTGTTCTTAATGTTTTGTACACTCAGTGTATTTGAATAAGACATAACAAGAAATATTGCAGCGTCATACAATAAGTTATAATACAATGCAATATACTGTATGATACTTAGGCTACGATGCATCTACAAATATAATGAAGAGAGGACTTAACCCGAACCTTAAAAATCCACTTTAAAACAGCTACTCACTTAAATGGCCACTGATCTTTTTTATCCTCAATCAAATAATGACTTCCTCTGCAATTTGACAGAAAGTTTCACTGCGTTTTACCAGAGTGTGAGTCCCAAATGGCACCCTATCCCTATACAGTAGTGGCCCCCTGGTCAAAAGTAGTGCTCTATAAATGCAATAGAGTGCCATTTGGGACTGAGAGAGTGCCGTCCATTATCAAAGGAAGTGGTCTATTGCCTGTGATCCATTCAGTGAAATACAGGGTAGAGCATTTTCTTTCAGTGTAATGATTGTTTTTCTTATCCAATTAGGAGATCGTATCCACCTACAGTCTGTAATCACAACACACACACACATATGCATGCACGCACATACAAACACACTCTCCTCTCTCCGTAACAAGGTAATTACGAGCATCACAGCCGCTTTTAACCTGGGGGTCACTGTTTCAGGGTTTGATTTTGTTTCCTGTGATGCGATGTGGTTGAAATGGTTTTCCAAAACGAAGCCATGCGGTCGGCTTTTAAAGCAACCACTTTAGAAAACATAGCATCACACACAACCACAGCTACACACACAAATATGTGGCACAGACACACGCACACACGCACCCACCCACACACACATACACATACAGTAAGTAGAGCTGTGCTTTTGAAGTCAACAGGCCAGACAGAACACTACTACCAATTAACCATTGAACAAAATATCTGTGAACCACTGTGGTAGTAAATCAGACAGAGGTTGCGTCCCAAATAGTGCCCTATTCCCTATATGGTGAACTACCTTTAACCGTTATGGGCCCTGGTTAAAAGAAGTGTACTAAAAAGGGAATAGGGTGCCATTTGGGACGCAAGCCAGAGAACAGACAATCAACACAAATATAAAGGACTGTTTGTACTGGCCGAGAAGGTTTATACATGGTCTGATAAGGTGCAAGTCTAAGAATGGAGACAAAGAATGGATAAACAGTAGCTACATTGTTAACAAAGAATGGAAGAAGAAAGAAAAAACACCAGCGAATGAAACAAGATAGAAGATATCAAAAGTATAACCAGTTTGTGTGTGTGTGTGTGTGTGTGTGTTCATGCATGGGTGTGTGATTGGATCTCCTCAAGAGCACAATAATCTTACTGGTGCATCTGGAGAAGTTCAAAGCAGCGGCATCATGCACCTATGATTTTAGAGGGGGCACGAGGTATGTGAGGATGGAGGGGGGATGGTCCGGAAGGTGGGTTGGCCCACCTCCGTAAATCTCAGAATTTAGCATTTTTCAAACCCTTGAAACAGCTTTTTTCCCTGCAATCTAAAGCCATATTCATTATGCCTAATTCTATGTAAAAATATGTATAATTTTCTGCATAGGTTTTCTAAGCATATCTCTTTACCTGTTAAATTGTCATTTGAATGAATTATGTACATTGATTCTGTAAGAACTTTTACACCTTAGACAAGTTTATTACAACTGCCACACTGGTATATAGCAACATAACCCAATAATTAAAGACATTTTTGTATTTTCTAAAGTCTAGCAACCTTGCAAGCATGCATGCCAGCGAAGATATTTAGACAAGATACAGAACAGAAGCCAGTAAATTACTGTAGATTTACAGGACCTTTACTGTAACACAAATTTACAACATATTACTGGAACACCTGACTGCTGGATTGCCATTGAGCCCCCATAATGCATTGCACTTTACAGTACTGCAGTGTAATATATAATTACAGTAGCTATCTGTAAAATAAAATGCTGTAAATCTACAACAATTTGTTACAGTGTGAGGTTGGGAGTTTGGGAACCTATCTAGCTAGGTAGTTAAAGTCAACTTCATAAAATTGCTATTTGGCTAGTATTACAGAGAAACAACAAAACGTTTGGTTTTATTTATTCATCAAGAAGGAATCAATAGAGATAAATAGTAATGGCATCTTTTTGTAGGCACTATCTCCACCATGGTTCGTTGGACAAAGCCTATGGGAAAATCTATTGAGTTTTGTAGGGTTTTTGGATAAACGCTGAAAATTAGATCTTGTACGTTTTGTGAGATAATCTTCACCAGCTAATGTAACCTTTTGTGAATTTTTAAGCATTTCTGTAATAAAAAAGCACAAAGCACATAGAATGATTTGTAATTCATAAATGTCATGTTAACTGACTGATATTATATCATAGAACAAAACGTATAAGATATCCTAAGCCTGTGTTAACCTCAGACCATTTATCGCAAAATCCTATTCTTTCCCCATTGTTTTTCCTGAAAGAACCAGAGGTAACTCATTTCCATTTCTTTAGGACAACAAGCTGGCGAGGTCTATATGCTACATAAATTGATCAAATTAATTTACAAACACATCTCCTGCGAGTCCTGCCCATCACTGGCAGCTAAAATAAAATAATGTGTGTGTCACTTGACACTCTCTCCTCCTCCCCTGACGACACTGTCTGCACGCACTAGATTATCTAGCTCCCTGCCTAGCATATTTTTGCTCCATGGTGCACCTTAGAAGGAACCACTTACTGGGAGAATAGGGAGGGGTAACCTTTGCCTGGTCCAGTCAGTGTGCCCCCTTCGCAAAATACAGCTGACAAATCTTTATAAAAAAAAAAAAGTGTTTATTAATTCATTTAACATCTGACTTTTTTTTTAACAGGACAAATCTAAGGGGGCATGTGCCCTTGTGCGCCTATGGACATGATGCCTATGGTTCAAAGGCATTGTGGCCACAGCTGAAACTCTAATAGCCTAGCTAATCTGATTTCTTCAGTCTATGACCCCTGACCTCTAACACTATAACCTCTGTTTGTTCAGAGCAGTGGATCTGTCTCAAATGTCACCCTATTCCCTCTGGCTAAAAGTAGTGCACTATATAGGGAATAGGGTGCCATTTGGGACACAGACCAGGTCTTCCCTCTGCTCTCTGATTAGTTCTCCCCTCTCTCTAATCCGTAAGGAGTAGGACGGGGCAATCAATAGAGACAGAGTGTACGTCCCAAATGGCATCCTATTCCCTTCATGATGCACTACTTTTCACCAGAGCCCTATGGGTCCTGGACAAAAGTAATGCACTATATAGGGAAGCGGGTGCAATTTGGGATGCAATAGATTGACTTTGAAGAAAAAGAGGGATGGAATTGCCCAATGCTCGAACAACAAAGACTCACATTTCATTCAGCTCACTGGAATATCTGTTCATTTTTAGAATGGTTGTCTTGTTTTGTCCTCTATGACCAAACATTCTGGAGCTAATTGTGTTTTGTGTTGTCTTGATGATTATGTAAAGAGTGGTTATTGGTGATTTATGTATGTTTACACAACAGTAAGATGGGCTAAAATAGTCCAAAACTATTTTACCCATCTTACTCTTGTGTAAACATACATGAATCACCACTAACCACTCCTTACATAATCTTCAAAACAACACACACTTGGCTCCAGAATTGTCCCTGTATACTTTTACTTGACCATGTAACTCATTGTTGTTTACTGGAAACAGTGGTTGTGAGTGACTATTTACAGCAAACCAGATAGCACTTTATGCCTCTCCTAAATCATGCTAGCAATATAGATCTGTAATATTCACAGCTGATATCTAACAAAACCAGTGTTCAAATACTAAAGTATGCACTTTCCGAGTTTTCTCATAAGACAGACATGATTTTGAACAAAGGACGATTCCTCATTTTGTGTTTGAGTTGGTGTTCCTCTTCAAGCCCCTATCATGTTTACAATCCCACTTCCGATATCTGCCTAACCATCCCCCCTCTTTCCTCCGGATCCCCTCCAGAGATGTTTACACTACAGTGGCAGACACACACACATGCTGTATATATGCACAAACACTGTATATATGCACACATGCACACACACACACACACACTGTACATACATACACACACATGCATACACACACACACAGACATACAGTTCGGAGCGGCAAGTTTAGGGAACATGAGAAAAATGGTAAATCTCCAACCACAGTCTTGACCCTACTGTAAACTGTGTTGCATAACCCATAGTGTTATTGCTTCCCATATCTCCAAGGAACTCTTGCACCGGCTGTGTGTATGTGTGTGTGTGTGTGTGTGTGTGTGTGTGTGTGTGTGTGTGTGTGTGTGTGTGTGTGTGTGTGTGTGTGTGTGTGTGTGTGTGTGTGTGTGTGTGTGTGTGTGTGTAAAGATGGACTACAGATACATCAAAATGAATCTTGTTACAAATATAAGATATTCTAATGACTAAAATATAACATACTTTTAGACAGTTGTATTTAGATAAAATACAGATACATAGAGGTATTGGTAGCACGTTATAATAGCTCAACGTAATAAAGCATTTATAATGGATTAGTAAATAGTTTGTTCATTTTTTATTAATCATTACTCCAGTCATAAGATGTTTGATATAGGTCCTTATAAACCATTTATTAAACAGTAGTTAATTTTTTTGGGGTGGCCTTATCTAAAGTTTGGGATACTTATACTTTGCAAGTGTTTTGAGTGACCAATGTAATTTCTCACAAAAATATGGAAAGATGAAATCGTCTGTGACAGTAGAAGAGTCACGTTGTCGTTTTGAGATAGGTTCCCGTCTTACTCTCCGTCATGTTTGGGTGTTGCTTGTTGTGTCACGAATACCACCGTTTGGATGGCGCTCGGCGATCGTCGTCCCCAGTCTACTAGCTGCCACCGATCCCTTTTTCCTTTTCGTTTATGTCTGTCTAATTGTTTTCACCTGTTCCTTGTTGGGGTTTTGGGATGGGTGCTATTTAGGTTCGTTTTGCCCGCTAGTGTTTGTGCGGGCTTATTGGTTGTTACGTTTGGTGATGTATCGTGTCTTGTTTTGGGTTTTTCGCTGTCCAGTGTTTGTAACAAGGTTTGGGGTTTGTTTAGCGCCAGTGTTTTGGGCATTCACCCATGTTTGGACCTGTTACGTTTTTGAAGGACATTAAAGCGTTTTCCCGTTCATTTCGCTCTCTGCATTTGACTCCTCACTCATTTCACTCACCCGCGTTACATGTTGTCATTACTTCATGTCTTAAAGTAATGATGGACTGTCATTTCTTTGCTTATTTGAGCTGTTCTTGCCATAATATAGACTTGGTCTTAACGAAATAGGGCTATCTTCTGTATATCATCACTACATTGTCACAATACAACTGATTGGCTCAAACGCATTAAGAAGGAAATGAATTCCACAAATTTACTTTTAACAAGGCACGCCTGTTAATTGAAAAAAGTGACTACCCCAAGAGTGTGCAATGCTATCATCAAGGCAAAGGGTGGCTACTTTGAAGAATCTAAAATATATTTTGATTTGTTTAACACTTTTTTGGTTACTAGATGATTCCATATGTGTTATTTCATAATGTTGATGTCTTCACTATTATTCTACAATGTAGAAAATAGTAAAAAAATAAGAAAAACCTTTGAATGAGTAGATGTGTCCAAACATTTGACTGGTACTGTATATATAGATAGACATACAGATAGATAGATATACACACACACACACATTAGAATACAAAAACACAGTCATGGTAAGCACAAATCACCCAGAAAAAAATGTTACTTTCGTCCACAAATAAATCCCCAATCAATACTTTAAATTGCCTGAACAGCACCAGGCATTTTTTTCAGTAATGAGGCCAGTGTCTGAATTAATTTGTTGTTGTAGAGAGGAGGAAGTAGAACCCTTCAGGAATTTGACAGTTTTCCATAATTTAGCCAGGTTCCCATTACAATCTGAAAGAGCGGTTACATAATAATCAGATTTAGCCTTTCTGATTTGTTTTACACAATGATTCCTCAATTGCTTTAAAGCTTGCCAGTCTGGGCCAAAGCATGTGCTCCTGGCCTTTACACACGCATCATCTCGTTTATCAAATCAAATCAAATTGTATTGGTCACATACACGTGTTTAGCAAATGTTATTGCGGGTGTAGCGAAATGCTTGTGTTTCTAGCTCCGACAGTGCAGTAAAATCTAACAAGTAATATCTAACAATTTCACAACATATACACACAAATCTAAGTAAAGGAATGGAATTAAGAATATATAAATATATGGATGAGCAATGTCAGAGCAGCATAGACTAAGACACAGTAGAATAGTATAGAATACAGTATATGCATATGAGATGAGTAATGCAAGATATGTAAACATTTTTAAAGTGACTAGTGTTCCATTAATTAAAGTGGCCAGAGATTTCAAGTCTATGTGCATAGTCAGCAGCCTCTAATGTGCTCGTGATGTCTATTTAACAGTCTGATGGCCTTGAGATAGATACTGTTTTTCAGTCTCTTGGTCCCAGCTTTGATGCACCTTTACTGACCTCACTGTCACGATCATCAAAGGGACTGAGAGAGGACCAAGGCGCAGCGTGTGGAAAATACATCTTCTTTATTACAGAAAGAAGACAAAAACGAAACAAACACTATACAACTAAACAAAACAACAAAACAGACGACCGTGAAGCTATACAAACAGAAGTGCAGACACTAAACACTTCGACATAGACAATTCCCCACAAACAGCTAAAGCTTATGGTTGCCTTAAATATGGCTCCCAATCAGAGACAACAATAACCAGCTGTCTCTAATTGAGACCCAATTCAGGCAACCATAGACTTTCCTAGAACCTACACTCAACCATAGACACAGCTAGACACATTCACTCAACACAAACCCATACACTACACCCAACACCCCCTTTACCATATAACCACCCAAAAACCGACAAACCACATACATTCCCCATGTCACACCCTGACCTAACTAAAATAATAAAGAAAACAAAGAATACTAAGGCCAGGGCGTGACACTCACCTTCTGGATCATAGCGGGGTGAACAGGCAGTGGCTCGGGTGGTGGTTGTCCTTGATGATCTTTATGGCCTTCCTGTGACATCGTGTTGTAGGTGTCCTAGAGGCAGGTAGTTTGCCCCCAGTGATGCGTTGGGCTGTAAAAGTTTGTGAGGGTTTCAGCTGCCAAGCCAAATTTCTGCAGCCTCCTGAGGTTGAACAGGCGCTGTTGCGCCTTCACCACACTGTCTGTGTGGGTGGACCATTTCAGTTTGTCAGGGATGTATATGCCGATGTACTTGAAGCTTTCCACATTTTCCACTGTGGTCCTGTCAATGTGGATAGGGTGGTGCTCCCTCTGCTGTTTCCTGAAGTCCACAATCATCTCCTTTGTTTTGTTAACGTTGAGTGAGAGGCTATTTTCCTGGCACCACACTCCCAGAGCCCTCAACCCTGTAGGCTGTCTCGTCATTGTTGGTAATCAAGCCTACTACTGTTGTGTCGTCTGCAAACTTGATGATTGAGTTGGAGATGTGCTTGGCCACGCAGTCATGTGTGAACAGGGAGTTCAGGAGGGCGCTGAGCACGCACCCTTCTGGGGAACCAGTGTTGAGGATCAGCGAAGTGGAGGTGTTGTTTCCTACCTTCACCACCTAGGGGCGTTCCGTCAGGAAGTCCAGGACCCAGTTGCACAGGGCGGGGTTCAGACCCAGTGCCTCGAGCTTAATGATGAGCTTGGAGGGTACTATGGTGTTCAATGCTGAGCAATAGTCAATGAACTACATTCTTAAGTATTCCTCTTGTCCAGATGGGAAAGGGCAGTGTGCAGTGCGATGGCGATTGCATCGTCTGTGGATCTATTGGGGTGGTAAGCAAAATGAAATGGGTCTAGGGTGATAGGTAAGTTAGAAGTGATATGATCCTTGATTAGTCTCTCAAGCATTTCATGATGGCAGAAGTAAGTGCTATGGGGCGATAGTCATTTAGTTCAGTTATCTTTGCTTTCTTGGGTACAGGAACAATGGTGGCCCTCTTGAAGCATGTGGGGACAGCAGACTGGGATAGGGAGAGATTGAATATGTCCGTAAACACACCATGAAGCTGGTCTGTGCATGCTCTGAGGACGTGGCTAGGGATACCGTCTGGGCCGGCAGCCTTGCGAGGGTTAACACGCTTAAATGTCTTACGTCGGTCACGGAGAAGGATAGCCCACAGTCCTCCATGTGGGCGAAGAAGGTGTTTAGCTTGTCCAGAAGCAAGACGTCGGTGTCCGCGACGTGGCTGGTTTTCCTTTTGTAGTCCATGATTGTCTGTAGACCCTGCGACATATGTCTCGTGTCTGAGCCGTTGAATTGCGACTCCACTTTGTCTCTGTACTGACGTTTTGCATGTTTGATTGCCTTGTGGTGGGAATAACTACACTGTTTGTATTCTGCCATATTCCTAGCCACCTTGCCATGGTTACATGCGGTGGTTCGCGCTTTCAGTTTTGCGTGAATGCTGCCATCTAGCCACGGTTTCTGATTAGGGTAGGTTTTAATAGTCACAGTGGGTACAACATCTCCCAAACACTTCCTGATAAACTCAGTCACCGTATCAGTATATTCGCCGAGACTATTCTTGAATGCTGCCCGGAACATATCCCAGTTCAAGTGATCAAAACAATCTTGAAGTGTGGATTCCGATTGGTCAGACCAGCGTTGAATAGTCCTTAGCACGGGTACTTCCTGTTTTAGTTTCTGCCTATAGGAAGGGAGGAGCAAAATAGAGTCATCGTCAGATTTGCCCGAAAGGAGGGCGGGGGAGGGCCTTGTAGGCATCCCGGAAGTTGGAGTAGCAGTGGTCGAGTGTTTTAGCAGCACGAGTACAACAGTCAATGTGTTGATAGAACTTCGGCAGCCTTATCCTCAAATTTGCATGGTTAAAATCTCCAGCTACAATAAATGCAGCCTCAGGATATGTGGTTTCCAGTTTGCACAAAGTCCAGTGAAGTTCTTTGAGGGCCGTCGTGGTATCGGCTTGAGGAGGGATATACACGGCTGTGACCATAAGCGAAGAAAACTATCTCGGGACATAATACGGTTGGCATTTTATTGTGAGGTATTCTAGGTCAGGTGAACAAATGGACTTGAGTTCCTGTATGTTATCACAAGTACTCCATGAGTTGTTAGTCATGAAACATACACCCCCGCTGTAACGACTGTCTTTCGGTGAGTTAGTAGACCAAGGCGCAGCGGGTGATGAATACATAATGACTTTATTGTAAGACGAAGAACAGACACGAAATACACTTGACTAATATACAAAATAACAAAACGAACTAGACAGACCTAAACTACGAACTTACATGAAAGGAAGAACACATGAACAGGAACGACCGAACGAACGAACGAGAGGAGACAGTACCATGTGGTGCAACAAACACAGACACAGCGACAATCACCCACAAACAAACAGTGAGAACAACCTACCTTAATATGACTCTCAATTAGAGGAAAACGCAAAACACCTGCCTCTAATTAAGAGCCATACCAGGCAACCCAAAACCAACATAGAAACAGAAAACATAGACTGCCCACCCAAAACTCACGCCCTGACCATCACACACATACAAAACAACAGAAAACAGGTCAGGAACGTGACACACGCCCTTCTTCTTCCCGGAGAGATATTTATTCCTGTCCAAGCGATGAACTTAGAACCCAACTTGCTGGACCGACTTAGACAGTATATCCCGAGAGAGCCTTATTTCCGTGAAACAGAGTATGTTACAATCCCTGTCTCTCTGGAAAGAGACCCTCGCCCTGAGCTCATCAACTTTATTATCCAGAGACTGAACATTAGCGAGTAATATACTCAGAAGCGGTGGGTGGTGTGCGTCGGCCTCTGGAATCAGTTAAATTGCCCTGGGGGGTGCGAACAAAAGATCCGCTTTGAGAAAGTCATATTTCTGGTCGTAATGCTAGTAGTGCTGGTGAGTTACCACCGCTCTGATATCCAATAGTTCTTCCCGGCTGTATGTAATAACACAAAAAAAATCTGGGCTAATAATGTTTCCTAAGAGCAAGAAGCAAGGCAGCTCTCTATGTCGGCGCCATTTTAGGATCTCTAGGGTTGGGTCGCGTAGGCTTAGTCACCAGCTGGGTTAGTTTTAGATCATTAGATATGTTTTTTAGATTGTCTGAAGCCCGTATTTCCAAATCATAATTTAGGTCACCCCGGATAATAACTGCTGATTTAGTAAAAGAAGACAACAAACTAGTTATTTCCTTGAGTGCAAAAAAGGTTAGCCGAGGCAGGGCGGTAGAGCCCTATAACAGTTATGGATACATTTTCGCCAGACAAAGGCTTAAAGATAGTAGCTAAACAAAATTGGCAAGGGAAATTGATATTAGTAAAGAGACAGATAAATATTGTTTTATAAATATGCCACTCCACCTCCTCTACCCTGTCTGTCAGCTCTGAACACATCATAACCGTCAATATTAATATCAGAGTCCAGAATGAATCTTAACACAGCCTTGAAATATGGACAAAGGGGCCTCCCGGGTGGTGCAATGGTCTAAGGCTGTGCCAGTGGTCAAGAAGCTGTGCCACCAGCGATTCTGGGTTCGAGCCCAGGCTCTGCCGCAGCCGTGACCGGGAGGGTCATGGGGCGACGCACAATTGGCCCAGCGTGGTCCGGGTTAGGGAGGGTTTGGCCGGCAGGGATATCCTTGTCTCATTGCACACTAGCGACTCCTGTGGCGGGCCAGGCGCAGTGCACGCTGACCAGGTCACTAGGTGTACGGTGTTTCCTCTGACACATTGGTGCGGCTGGCTTCTGGGTTGGATGTGCGTTGTGTCAAGAAGCAGTGCGGCTTGGTTGGGTTGTGTTTCGGAGGACGTGTGGCTCTCGACCTTCGCCTCTCCCGAGTCCGTACGGAAGTTGCAGCAATGAGACAAGACTACTACTAATTGGATACCATGAAAAAGGGGGTAATAAAAAAAATGTTATGGTATGGTTTGGGTAGAGCCCATCATCCCTGTAGAGCATCTTTTATTTCCAAAAGGTGTCGAAAATTGAGGGTTATCATACCAACAGAGTGGCAGTAGTCTTTATGCCAGATATGAAGTGCTGAACCTTTCGCAGCCGCGACCCAGCAACGACATGGGACCATAGATACAGTGCATTCGGAAAGTATTCATATCCCTTGACTTTTTCCAAATTCTTTACGTTACAGCCTTATTTTACAGCTTCATCCATCTACACACAATACTTCATAATGACAAAGCTAAAACTGTTTTTTAGAATTTTTTGCAAATGTATAAAATAAAAAAATTAAATGTTCCATTTACATAAGTATTTACTGAGTACTTTGTTGAAGCACCTTTGGTAGCGATTACAGCCTTGAGTCTTCTTGGGTATGACGCCACAAGCTTGGTACTGTCATGACGTTGGCCTGGGGGTAGGTTTAGGACAGTCATAAATACCTCCTTCCCCCCTCCCCCGTTCCTCTTCCCTACTCTACTGATGTGACATTTATTTATTTATTTTATTTATTTTACCGTTATTTTACCAGGTAAGTTGACTGAGAACATGTTCTCATTTGCAGCAACGACCTGGGGAATAGTTACAGGGGAGAGGAGGGGGATGAATGAGCCAATTGTAAACTGGGGATTATTAGGTGACCATGAGAAAACCCTTTGGTTAACATAGAGATTCTGGGAACATCAGAAGTTGGGGGGAAATGAACTATATTCTGCTGGTAATCCGACCAACTGAACATATGTGGTGGTACTTAAGGTATATTATGTCAGTTCGGTTGTCATCTGAGACATTCTCATCAATGATAGGATGACATAAACTCTACTGTGGAAAGTCTAAACATCAGAGGATTCACATGGAATTGTTGTTTAATTCAAATGTTTGAATATGAAATTATTTGTGAGGAGATGAAATGTAATTTTAGCTTCCAAATGAGAGATTTGGGTTTTCATAAGTTTGGGCCTCTGCTCAACCAGTGGCCCGCCCCTGTGAAGAGACATGGGTTACAAACTTTTCAGACACACCCCTCTCCCTCCACTATATAAAGCCATTGACAAAAATATAACTTCCTGTTCCGAGGATATGATGGTGACGATCCCATGTCAGAATGGTTCAGATAATAACTACAGAACTAAGCCAACATCAGCATGAGCTTTGGTTGTGAATGGTATGAACTTTGAACTCGTATTCACTCCATAAGTGATACCTCCTAGCCGTTGAGTTAGCAACAGCTGCTACAAACGCAGGTTAGGAAGGACAGTCAGAGTATCCCGTCTACTACACAACGACGTTACTACAACGTATCCAGTGACCACCAGAGACATTCTTCAAAGGACAGAGGACTCAGTTTGGCAACACGGTCTTCCATCTACCACCAATCTACTGAAGCGCAGCTCAGAGTAAATATTTATTGCATTTTCCAAATGGGCGGTAATTTAGAATGTATAAGATACTGTATTTACGATAGCACAGCTTCGCCTCTGTTCCAGTCTCCCGCTCTTTCACTAAAACCCAGCCCCCTTTCCTTTGTGTAACAATCTGTCATATCTATTCCGCCCGCTAGGGACGTTTTCATTTATGACGGCAATTTGTAATCAAGTTATGATTTAATTGTGTATGTGTGATTCTGTGTGATTAGTTAGGTATTTAGTAAATACATAATTAAACCCAATTTTGTATTGCTGATTCAACTTGTTAGCCAGGATTCTTGCAGATAACCAAGAATTTACAACTTTCAGAATATGAGACTGCAGTAAGATGACGATTGATGTTGACTGCTATTGATGTAAAATATTGCTAAATCTTTAAGAGTTTATTCGGAAGATAACAGCTCTATAAATATTATTTCGTGGTGCCCGACTCTCTAGTTAATTACATTTACCCGATTAGCTCAATCAGGTGATATTAATTACGGAGAAAGTATTTTATAGAATAGCATGTCATAGCAATTAATCCGGCATAGCCAAAGACACGACAGTACACATTTGGGGTTTCTCCAGTTCTTCTCTGCAGATCCTCTCAAGCTCTGTCAGGTTGGATGGGGAGGGTCGATGCACAGCTATTTTCAGGTCTCTCCAGAGATGTTCGATTGGGTTCAAGTCCGGGCTCTGGCTGGGCCACTCAAGGACATTCAGAGACTTGTCCCGAAGCCACTCCCACATTGTCTTAGCTGTGTGCTTAGGGATGTTGTCCTCTCGGAAGGTGAACCTTCGCCCGAGTCTGAGGTCCTGATCGCTCTGGAACAGGTTTTCATCAAGGATCTCTCTGTACTTTTCTCCATTCATCTTTCCCTCCATCCTGACTAGTCTCCCAGTCCCTGAAAAACATCCCCACAGCATGATGCTGCCACCACCATGCTTCACTGTAGGGATGGTGCCAGGTTTCCTCCAGACGTGACGCTTGGCTTACAGGCCAAAGAGTTCAATCTTGGTTTCATCCTTTAGTCCTTTAGTTGCCCTTTGCCAAACTCCAAGCGGGCTGTCACGAGACTTTTGCTGTGGCTTCCGTCTGATCACTCTACCATAAAGGCCTGATTGGTGGAGGGCTGCAGAGATGGTAGTCCTTCTGGAAAGTTTTCCCATCTCCACAGAGGAACTCTGGAGCTCTGTCAGAGTGACCATCTGGTTCTTGGTCACCTCCCTGAACAAATCCATTCTCCCCCGATTGCTCAGTTTGGCCGGGCAGCCAGCTCTAGGTAGAGTCTTGGTGGTTCCAAACTTGATGAAACGTTCTTTGTTATCTCTGAAGGTGGTTGCTGCCAATCTGGGAAAAACTCAGTTTCCCCTTATGGCGGAAAATTGTAGACAATTTTCAAAAAATTCTGTTAAAATCCACTCAAATAAAATATGTTGTCGAGGAATCAGCTAAAAGTCAATCACTCCACACAGTGTGATAGTTAGTTAGATTGAATCACACAGTTTTTAGGATCAGCACAGTTATAGGCAGCAAGCCAGAACACAACCACAGACTAAACTCCAGCCAGTACTAGGACCCACAATAAACACAACCAAGGCACAAAACTGGCATAGAAAACAACAGCAGGGAGAGAGTGGCGATTAAATGCTGGGGTCCATCAAAGCAGCAATGCAACGGAGGCCGTGTTACCAGAATTATAGCCAGGTGAGAAGCACCTTGGAGGGGATGTAGTTTCCAGTACAGGGCGGTGGAAAGCCGGGAGGGTGGCAAGCACTACACCGGGCCGAGGAGAGTCCAAAAAGAGTAAATCCAAGTGGATTTCAAGTGTGGAAGTAGTCCAAAAACATTCAAGACACAATGTCAAGTGGAAGGATGGAATATGTCCATATATAGTTATAATCTGTTTTTGGATCATCTACCCAAAATATTCTTCTTTATTACTTTGCCAAACATATCATGACGATAGTGATACTCAAAATGTGTTAAATTTGTGAACGTCTAAATCAACATTTGTGCCAGTTTAACAGCGTTGGACCCTCCTATAGACAAGGGAAGAAGGGCTATGTAAAGGGCTCAATTATATCGTTCTGAGCATATACAATGTGTCTGCCTCCAACATTAAAACAAATGTTTGACTTCCACACAAAATTACTTCTTTACTTCTTTTAGGTTTTAGGAAGTGTGTATCACTTGTGAAGGTGGTAAATTACCTTTTAATGGCGTCAGACCGAGGCTCTGCATCTGTCCTCGTGTGTAACGGCAGTCTAGCTCTTCCTCCTCCTCGGACGAGGAGAGGCGAGAAGGATCAGAGGACCAATGTGCAGCGTGGTAATTAGACATAATGAATTTAATAAAACAAAACAAGACACTATACAAACTGACAAAACACACTAACCGTCACAGTCCCGTGTAGCACCAACACTGACATAGGAACAATCACCCACCAACAAACAGTGAGAACAGCCTACCTTAATATGGTTCTCAATCAGATGAAACGTCAAACACCTGCCTCTAATTGAGAACCATATCAGGCAACACATTTAACCCAACATAGAAACAGACAAACTAGACACACAACATAGAATTCCCACCCAGCTCACGTCCTGACCAACACTAAACAAGCAAAACACATACGAACTCTGGTCAGGACGTTACATCGTGCTCCTAGACCTTAGTGCTGCGTTTGATACCATCAATCACCAAATTCTTTTGGAGAGATTGGAAACCTAAATTGGTCAACTTGGACAAGTTCTCGCCTGGTTTAGATGTTATCTGTCGGAAAGATATCAGTTTGTCTCTGTAGATGGCTTGTCCTCTGACAAATCAACTGTAAATGTTGGTGTTCCTCAAGGCTCCGTTTTAGGACCACTATTGTTTTCACTATATATTTTACCTCTTGGTGATGTCATTCGGAAACTTAATGTTAACTTTCACTGCTATGCGGACAACACACAGCTGTACATTTTGATGAAACATGGTAAAGCCCCAAAATTGCCCTCCCTGGAAACCTGCGTTTCAGACATAAGGAAGTGGATGGCGGCAAATGTTCTACTTTTAAACTCGGACAAAACAGAGATGCTAGTTCTAGGTCCCAAGAAACAAAGAGATCTTCTGTTGACTCTGACAATTAAACTTGATGGTTGTACAGTCGTCTCAAATAAAACTCCGAAGGACCTCGGCATTACTCTGGACACTGATCTCTTTTTTGACGAACTTATAAAGACTGTTTCAAGGACAGCTTTTTTCCATCTACGTAACATTGCAAAAATTTGAAACTTTCTGTCCAAAATGATGCATAAAAATGTATCCATGCTTTTGTCACTTCTAGATTAGACTACTGCAATTCTCTACTTTCCGGCTACCCAGGTAAAGAACTAAATACACTTCAGTTAGTGCTAAACACGGCTGCTAGAATTTTGACTAGAACCCCAAAATTTGATCATATTACTGCAGTGCTAGCCTCTCTACACTGGCTTCCTGTTAAGGCTAGGGATGATTTCAAGGTTTTACTGCTAACCTACAAAGCATTACATGGGCATGCTCCTACCTATCTTTCCGATTTGGTCCTACCGTGCATACCTACACGTACGCTACGGTCACAAGACGCAGGCCTCCTTACTGTCCCTAGAATTTCTAAGCAAACAGCTGGAGGCATGGCTTTCTCCTATAGAACTCAATTTTTATGGAATGGTCTGCCTATTCATGTGAGCGATGCAGACTCGGTTTCGACCTTTAAGTCTTTATAGAAGACTCATCTCTTCAGTAGGTCCTATGATTGAGTGTAGTCTGGCCAAGGAGTGTGAAGGTGAACGGAAAGGTACTGGAGCAACGAACCGCCCTTGCCGTCTCTGCCTGGCCCGTTCCCCTCGCTCCACTGGGATTCTCTGCCTCAAACCCTTTTAATGGGGGCTGAGTCACTGGCTTACTGGTGCTCCATGCCGTCCCTAGGAGGGGTGCGTCACTTGAGTGGGTTGAATCACTGGGTTGATCTTCCTGTTCCCCCCCCCCTGGGTTCGTGCCGTGGGGGAGATCTTCGTAGGGAATGCTCAGCCTTATCTCCGGATAGTAAGTTGGTGGTTGAAGGTATCCCTCTAGTGGGAGGGATACCTTCACCTTCCCAAGTTCTCTCACGTCACCCCGCTCCTCCGCTCTCTCCACTGGCTTCCAGTTGAAGCTCGCATCCGCTACAAGACCATGGTGCTCGCCTACGGAGCTGTGAGGGGAACGGCACCTCAGTACCTTCAGGCTCTGATCAGGCCCTACACCCAAACAAGGGCACTGCGTTCATCCACCTCTGGCCTGCTCGCCTCCCTACCACTGAGGAGGTACAGTTCCCGCTCAGCCCAGTCAAAACTGTTCGCTGCTCTGGCACCCCAATGGTGGAACAAACTCCCTCACGATGCCAGGACAGCGGAGTCAATCACCACCTTCCGGAGACACCTGAAACCCCACCTCTTTAAGGAATACCTAGGATAGGATAAAGCAATCCTTCTGACACCCTTAGAAAGATTTAGATGCACTATTGTAAAGTGGCTGTTCCACTGGAGGTCATGAGGTGAATGCACCAATTTGTAAGTCGCTCTGGATAAGAGCGTCTGCTAAATGACTTAAATGTAAATGTAATGTAATGTGGTGTGGGGGCTGTGCTTTGGCAAAGTGGGTGGGGTTATGTCCTGTCTGTTTGGCCCTGTCCGGGGGTATAGTCGGGCCACAGTGTCTCCCGACCCCTCCTGTCTCAGCCTCCAGTATTTATGCTGCAATAGTTTATGTTTTCTGGGGGCTAGGGTCAGTCTGTTATATCTGGAGTATTTCCCCTGTCTTATCCGGTGTCCTATGTGAATTTAAGTATACTCTATATAATTCTCTTTTTCTCTCTATTTCTCTCTCTTTCTCTCTTTCTCTCTCTCGCTCTCTCGGAGGACCTGAGCCCTAGTACCATGATACAGGACTACCTGGCCTGATGACTCCTTGCTGTTCCCTGCTCGTGCTGCTGCTCCAGTTTCAACTGTTCTGCCTGCGGCTATGGAACCCTGACCTGTTCACCAGACGTGCTACCTTGTCCCAGACCTGCTGTGTAAACTCAATAGAGATAGCAGGTGCGGTAGAGATACTCTGAAAGATCAACTATGAAAAGCCAACTGACATTTACTCCTGCTGACCTGTTGCACCCTCTACAACCACTGTGATTATTATTATCTGACCCTGCTGGTCATCTATGAACATTTGAACATCTTGGCCTTGCACAGTTATAATCTCCACCCTGCACAGCCGGAAGAGGACTGGCCACCCCTCATAGCCTAGGTTCTGGCCTTTCTATGGAGTTTTTCCTAGCCACCGTTCTACACCTGCATTGCTTGCTCTTTTGGGGTTTTAGGCTGGGTTTCTGTACAGCACTTTGTGACGTCAGCTGATGTAAGAAGGGCTTTATAAATAAATTTGATTGATTTATTGAATGGCTGTCTTCTGATTTATAAAATGGTGGGAAATCAATTAAATAAGTCATATAAACATATTAATATATATTTAAGTAATTATATTGCCTGATTTTGGGGACTGTCAGCTTAAGAGTTAAGGAGCATCAGGTACTGCTGGAATGTCTAGCAATGGCACGTCCATCTATTGTGAGAAATTACACTGGTCCCTCAAAACATTTATAAAGTATTTTTACAATTTTAAAAAGCCCACACTTTAGATGAGGCCATGCAAAAATACTTAATTAATGATTAGTAAATGGTTTATAAGGACCCATATTTAACATCTTATGAATAATCTTATGAATCATTATAAATACTTTAAAAGTTGTTTATAAATGTGTGAATAACTAGGTTACTAACATTTACAAATGTGGGAGTACTGACTAATAAATGAAACTATTTACTGATCCATTATAAATGCTTTATTACATGGAGTTATTATAAAGTGCTACCCAAGTATTTGTATTTACATTTGCAATAACACACCTTCATTACAACAACATTTTCAGAAAACAAAGAAATACAATTGTACTCACTATGACTGTGATATGTGGTTGTTTATCTACCTTAGTTGAATTCACTGACTTTAAGAGTGTCTGCTTTTTGACCAAAATGTAATTGTAAAAAATGAACAATTGCAAAGCACACTGGGTGTTGTTATTGGCCTTCTTTCGGGGGCAGAGCTCATTATAATAATACCCAGCTTGCTTTGCAAGCATTCATTTTTTTAATTATGAACTCCTGTAAAAACAAATGGTATAGAAAACTATTTTGTAATTTACAACAAACAAGTCAAATACAAATTACAGGTCTCAAAAATATCTTGTACATTGGATTTTAGTTTGTATTTCACTGCAAGCCAGTGAAATACAAATGACGGAATACTCAAAAGCAATTGAAATAAGTATCTTTGCACACACACGCACACACACAGTATGATAACATGCCAGGAGCATTTTCACCTGTAGCACGATAGAGGACCAATTAAACAAAACACCTAGGTTGCTTTCCAAATGGCACCATATTCCCTATATAGTGGCTTACTTTGACAAGGGCCCAGCAGACTCCTTTGTGCCTTGGTAAAAAAAGTAGTGCACTAAATAGGGAATAGGGTGCCATTTGGGACGCAACCCTATTAATGACATAGTGAAGGCTAAGAACAACAACATGGAAATAGACCTGTACTCACTGGTAGAGTATACAGACCTGTACTCACTGGTAGAGTATACAGACCTGTACTCACTGGTAGAATATACAGACCTGTACTCACTGGTAGAGTATACAGACCTGTACTCACTGGTAGAGTATACAGACCTGTACTCACTGGTAGAATATACAGACCTGTACTCACTGGTAGAGTATACAGACCTGTACTCACTGGTAGAGTATACAGACCTGTACTCACTGGTAATGTATACAGACCGGTACTCACTGGTAGAGTATACAGACCTGTACTCACTGGTAGAGTATACAGACCTGTACTCACTGGTAGAGTATACAGACCTGTACTCACTGGTATAGTATACAGACCTGGACTCACTGGTAGAGTATACAGACCTGTACTCACTGGTAGTGTATACAGACCTGTACTCACTGGTAGAGTATACAGACCTGTACTCACTGGTAGAGTATACAGACCTGTACTCACTGGTAGAGTATACAGACCTGTACTCACTGGTAGTGTATACAGACCGGTACTCACTGGTAGTGTATACAGACCGGTACTCACTGGTAGAGTATACAGACCTGTACTCACTGGTAGAGTATACAGACCTGTACTCACTGGTAGTGTATACAGACCTGTACTCACTGGTAGAGTATACAGACCTGTACTCACTGGTAGAGTATACAGACCTGTACTCACTGGTAGAGTATACAGACCTGTACTCACTGGTAGTGTATACAGACCTGTACTCACTGGTAGAGTATACAGACCTGTACTCACTGCTACAGTATACAGACCTGTACTCACTGGTAGAATATACAGACCTGTACTTACTGGTAGAATATACAGACCTGTACTCACTGGTAGAATATACAGACCTGTACTCACTGGTAGAATATACAGACCTGTACTCACTGGTAGAGTATACAGACCTGTACTCACTGGTAGAATATACAGACCTGTACTCACTGGTAGAGTATACAGACCTGAACTCACTGCTAGAGTATACAGACCTGCATTGCTGTAAAATACTTCCGAATTGAATGAAAGTTGCGGTGCACAGTGCACTGTTCAGATGCTGGAATTGTTTTTGGACGAATGTGCGAAGGTATCCTACTTTTTTTAATGATTGGTTTGTTTCATTAAAAGGTAATACATTTTTACTGACCTCTGCCTGCGCCCTCTGCGGCCTCTAAGTCCGACCCTGAACCTCATCAAACTTCACTGGCTCCCTATCCAATTCCGTATAAACTTCAAGACCCTCAAAACACCTCTTTCAGAAAGTCTATGGTCTTTGATTGACTTGTCATTTACATTAAATGTTGGCCATTTAGTGGACACTCTTGTACTTATCAACTTACAGTCAGTGCCTTCAACCAAGGTTGATAAAGAAAACACATATCCCAGTCATAGCAAGTAAAAAGCTTCTGTAACCGTTACTGAAAATGTAGTTGTAGTTAACAATACATTGGTCTTCAAAATAATTGTATTTACAACAAGATAGCTTATGATATATCCCGATAGTGCCAATACAATACTGAGATATTCATGGGAACTCGATGTCAGAGCAAAGAAACACAGTGCAATACAGTGAAAGGGACTGTTAAACTGTAAGAAAATTATTTTTACTGTAATTACAAGGGATTAGAGGAAGCAGGTTGGCTGTATGCATTTGCATATTACATAATATTATTGAATACTAGTTTTTTTAATCACTTTCTCTTCTAGAGGCCTAAACAAATGCTTCCAAACTGGTTGTGATTACAGTGCAAAACAGATGAAATGGACATGGGTAAATTGTGAAGCATTAAAAGGTTTAAGACCCACTACCACTATAGTGATGTTACATTTGATACCGCCGCTCCGGGGCATGCGTCGGAATCGCTTAATTTATTCCGTAGCAGTGTGCTGATGCCTGTCTAGCTTTATCAGAAGCACGTGATCAAACCTGATTGGTTTGGCATTGGTTTCGGTGGAAGACAAAAAGGCTACACTGCCCATGCGCTACGGCATGTGTGACATTATCTCTAACAATTTGACTTTTCTAAATTCTTATGACCAGCAGGTGCCACTAGTGTACACTGTGTTGATTAATGCCTCAAGTAATGAAGCTGTTTTTGAAACAATTGGCTGGAAAGCCTCAATGGTTCAGGAAGCTTAGTTTCCCCATCACTGGAGACCTATTTCTTGTACACAAAATATTTAGGGAACTACTACCACATATCACTTAAATTGGTACAGGCCTCGCAGTAACGGATGCAACAAATACAGCCACTTACAAGGCAAGCCTTAAAATATGTTAATGAGCCAATATCTTCCCAAAGCCCATGAAACCCTACCGCTTCAAAGAGTATCTTAAATAATCCTTCACCTCACCTTGACCCCCCCCCCCACCCCCCAATTTGTATTTATTTGATAAAAATAATGATCCTGAACCAGCACTTGACCCCCCCCCCCCTTGCTAGCTCTGACTTTGCTGATAGTTACTGTATTGAGGAAAATGTAGTTACTATGCCGTGATGTGCTTGTCCGACCTAGCTATCTTACATGAATGCACTAACTGTAAGTCACTCTAGATAAGAGCATTTGCTAAATTACAAAAATGTAATACCATGCACCCACTAGTGTTGAAAACAAATTGGGCTCTCATGGTATGCTACTGTATTCTAAATTTCAGTAAATTATTAGCAGCAATTAGCCAATAGATGATAGAGTATCAGAACAAAGTGTGTGAAATTACTAAAGTACACTATATTACGATATTCTGTGTGGGTACAGCATTCTTACTCATGGGTGCAACAAATATAGCCTCTTACAAGGCTCGCCTTAAAATATGTTAATGAGCCAGAGACTTTCCCCGCCTACAACATTTTCCCACGATGTACCATAATGAATAGTGTAAAACACATTTACAGTATTTTACAGTCCATTCTACTGTGTACTGCAGTTGAAATTGCAGAAAGGTTGTACAGTGTGCTGTTAAACAAATGTGCGGTATTTTACTGTGCATTCCACAGTAATTTATTGCATTCAGTTTATACAGTATCATACAGTTGATTAACACAGTAGGTTACTGATAAAATTACAAAAACGGTGTAGAGAATGCAGACAAGGATTGAACAAGTGCAGGCCTTTTGACGGCAGCAATATTTTTGGTTAGGGAACTACTGTAGAAGAATATTGTTTTGTTATGTAAGGTAGGATGTTTAGACATTGCTTTCTGTATTCGCTGACACTCCCTCTCTCTTTCTATCCCTCTCTCTCAAGGCAGGACATGACCGGTGCAGAAGCAGTAAGTTCAGCTGCAGCCTACAGGCTTTGTGTTGGTATGCCTGTCACGACTCCCGCCGAAGTTGGCTCCCCTGCCTGTTCGGGCGGTGCTCGGCGGTTGTCGTCACCGGCCTACTAGCCGCCACCGATCCCTTTTTCCTTTTCTGTTAGTTTAGTCTTATTAGTTGCACCTGTTCCTATTTGTGTTTTCTTGATTTTCTAGCCTATTTAAGCTTGTTAGGCCCGCTCTAGTTTGTGCGTGTTTATTTTGTGTTCACGTTTAGTGTTGGCTGTGGTTTTGTGCTCCGGACCGTTTTTACCCTGTGTTTTGGGTTGGTCAGTGTTTTCCGCCCTGTGTTTGGGCATGACCATTTGTGCTGGAATAAAAGTGCCTATTTTTCTTGAACCCTCTGCTCTCTGCACCTGACTCCTACCTTCCACTCCTATTCATCCGTGACAATGCCCAAAGAATTCCTGTCCCACATTCATTTCACTTTGCCTCTTCAGGACACTCAGATGCCTATCCCTCTCAAACCAGCTCTACTTCTGCTCTCTGATTATATCCCTGTCTTTATACTATCACCATTGTTACTGTCTAACAGAGAGACAAGGAATGAGTCCCAAATGGCACCCTATTCCCTATAGTGCACTACTTTTGACCAGGGCCTGCACTACAATATAAATAGGATGTTATTTGGGGCCAAGTCAAGTATTTACGTATCTGACTACACGTCACGGGAGACACGGTGAGGCAAAAACCATGCAGTCATCTCAGAACAAAACAAACACAGACATTATCGACAAGTATCCAACGACAACAGAAAATAAAAGTTTAAAACGTGTCAGCCACTTGCTGTCAGCTAGCACAGTTCAGTGAGGTGCTGAAATCATTCATGATTTATCTCAAATGCATTCAGTCCCAGAATTGAATATAGGCCAGATGACACCACTAAAGTACTTACTCAGTTCATGGTGACAGTTTTTGCTTTCCAAACAAAAAATTCAACACTTTGCTTAGTGAAAACACTTTTCTGAGTGTTAGAGTGGTTAACTCTTACCACTGACCCTGCAGTATTCCTGTATTCTGACATGGGGTAGAGGGCATTTTAGTACGACATCTAGGAACGGTTTGTCACAACTCCACAGAAGCTGTGTGTGTGTCTGTTTGGACAGGCTTTGTTAACACATTTCATAAGGAATAGTGTCCAGTGGCAAAGACTATAGAAACTGGATCTGAGCGGAATGTGTTTATTAAAGTTTAATAGATATCTACACGTTATTCCTGACATTTAGATTTAATTCAACAAAATGAGCATTCTAGATAATATGACAACACTTACCGCTTCTAAGGTTATGGATCCACAAGGCTATATGGAAAGGATCCTGCTTGCTTCTTTGACTTGGTTTTAGCCTGGTTTAGCCCACGTTTATCACACCGTCAGCCTTAGTTTGTCCTGGTTTTCTCCCAGTTAGTCTTCCTCAGATCCCTGCAGTCAGTCAGTGTGTGTGTCATCCTCCTCCAACTCTCCCCCTAACACTGAACACTGCTGCCTGCCTGCTGTCTGCAGAGAGACTAGGTCTTCAAAACAAGTGGAGTGGAGAGAGGGAGGGAGGAAGAAAGGGAGGGTTGGAGAAATAAAGGGAGGAGCACAGATAGGGATGAAAGAAAAATAACAACAAAACGAGAGATAAAGGGCAGATACAAGGAGAGAGAGCAACTTGAGGGGACTAGAGAGGAGAGCGGGAAGAGAGAGAGAAAAGAGACAGAGAGAGATAAGGAGAGAGTACAACGAAGGGACCCAGAGGAGAGAGAAAGAGAGAAAGAGAAAGGGGGGTAAAGTAGCTGAAACAAGATTTAACAGTTTGTCTGGACAAATTAAACAAATTGTTCTCCCAGCGTTTTGTTAAGAATCATCTGTTGTAGTTCAATTGTTTGACAGATGTAAAGTGCATGTTTAGGTAATCCAACTTTAACCGACAGTGTTAGCCATTATTGTAATTTTATCAGTAATTTACTGTAGTAATCAACAGTATGATACTGTATAAACTGAATACCGTAGATTACCGTAGAATGCACAGTAAAATACTGTACATTTGTTTTACAGCACACTGTAAGAGCTTCCTGTAATTTCAAGAGTTATACAATGTAGAATGCACAGTAAAGGCACAGCATCACAGTGCTACATTAGCTGTACCAATAGAGATCCTGCTACGAGTCCAGGCTCTGTCACAGCCAGCCGCGACCGGGAGACCCATGGGGCGGCGCATAATTGGCCCAGCGTCGTCCGGGTTAGGGGAGGGTATGGCCGGCAGGGCTGTCCTTTCCCCATTGCGCTCTAGCGACTCCTGTGGCAGACCGGGTGCATGCATGCTGATTGTGTGGAGGCATTGTGCGGAGCCATTGTGCGGAGGCACCGGTTAGTCGGGCTAATTGAGGTAATATGTACGTGAATGTATAGTTAAAGTGACTATGTATAGATGAAAAACAGAGAGTAGCAGCAGTGTAAAAGAGGGGTTGGCGGGATGCTGGGACACAATGCAAATAGTCCGGGTAGCCATTTGATTACCTGTTCAGGGGTCTTATGGCTTGGGGTTAAAAGCTGTTGAGAAGCCTTTTTGTCCTAGACTTGGCGCTCCGGTACCGCTTGCCGTGCGGTAGCAGAGAGAACAGTCTATGGTGTTCTCTTCTCTTGCCGCGATTCCCGTGGCTGGGGTCTTTGACAATTTTTAGGGCCTTCCTCTGACACCACCTGGTATAGAGGTCCTTGATGGCAGGCAGCTTAGCCCCAGTGATGTACTGGGCCATACGCACTACCCTCTGTAGTGCCTTACTAACCTCTGTACTACCCTCTGTAGCAGTTGCCGTACCAGGCAGTGATGCAACCTGTCAGGATGCTCTCGATGTTGCAGCTTAGAACCTTTTGAGGATCTGAGGACCCATGACAAATCTTTTCAGTCTTCTGAGGGGGAATAGGTTTTTAGTTTTTTTCTTCACGACTGTCTTGGTGTGTTTGGACCATGTTAGTTTGTTGGTGATGTGGACACCAAGGAACTTGAAGCTCTCAACCTGCTCCACTACAGCCCCATCGATGAGAATGGGGGTGTGCTCGGTCCTCCTTTTCCTGTAGTCCACAATCATCTCCTTTGTCTTGATTACGTTGAGGGATAGGTTGTTATTCTGGCACCACCCGGCCAGGTCTCTGACCTCCTCCCTATAGGCTGTCTCGTCATTGTCGGTGATATTGCCTACCACTGTTGTGTCATCTGCAAACTTTATGAAGGTCTTGGAGTCGTGCCTGGCCATGCAGTCATGGGTGAACAGGGAGTACAGGAGGGGACTGAGCACGCACCCCTGAGGGGCTCCAGTGTTGAGGATCAGAGTGGCAGATGTGTTGCTTCCTACCCTCACCACCTGGGGGCAGCCCGTCAGGAAGTCCAGGATCCAGTTGCAGAGGGAGGTGGTTAGTCACAGGGTCCTTAGCTTAGTGATGAGCTTTGAGGGCACAATGGTGATGAACGCTGAGCTGTAGTCAATGTATAGCGTTCTTATGTAGGTGTTCCTTTTGTCCAGGTGGGAAAGGGCAGTGCAATAGAGATTGCATCATCTGTTTGAGCGGTGTGCAAATTGGATAGTGCATTTCATGTAAAAAAAAAATATGTAAAATTGAAATCGAAAACCATGATAATTTTTTTAATAATCTTACTGAAACCGAACTGATTTCAAAAAGCACTAATTGCTCAGCATTAGGTACTGTAAAATGGATTACTGTCAAATGGATTACAGTAGCTGTGCTCTAAAATAAATTAAAGTAACTTACTGGCCAATTGCTGCCAGTAAATTACACTAAATTTGACAGAAAATGTTTTACAGTGTGAGGCCACAAAAGGTTTGATTGAACACTGTGATGATAATAATAGTGTGATGTGAGAAGGATTTCAACAGGACTGATATTAACATTTTTGACTTGGAAAGAAGCCAAAATAGTCAAGACGTTGTCAGTGAACAATACCACTCATGCTGCTACATGTATACTAATTCAACTGTAGATATATGGGTGTTAAATTATGCTTACATATCAAACTAAAACCATGCCTTTCTGCTTACGTGCAAATAAAGTTGGAGTTGTCACACTCACAACAACGTCATGTGCAGTCTCCTGTTGGATGGAAATCCTAACTTCACTCACTTACCTTAGAGCTAGACACACACACGCACGCACGCACGCTCGCACGCACACACACACACACACACACATATCTGTAACTAGCTCTTTAATGTGATAAAGGACTGAATCCCTTTGGGCTGCAGGGGCAGTATTGAGTAGCCAGATAAAAGGTGCCCATTTCAAACGGCCTCGTACTCAATTCTTGCTCGTACAATATGCATATTATTATTACTATTGGATAGAAACACTCTCTAGTTTCTAAAACCGTTTGAATTATATCTGTGAGTAAAACAGAACTCATTTGGCACAAACTTCCTGACCAGGAAGTGGAAAGTCTGAAAACTATGCTCTGTTCTAGGTCCTGCCTATAAATGGGCATGATACGTATTAGTATACATGCACGTCATACACCTTCCCCTAGATGTCAAGAGGCTGTGAGAGAAGAAATGGAGTGTTTATCTTGGTCTGAGGTGGAATAAATCCTCTTGGAATGACGTGTCACCCATTTCCTGTTTTCAGGAAGGCACAAGGAGGAACCGGGGATTGCCTTTTGAAAGCTGTCGTTATAGGCGACTACTATCTCCGGCTTTGATTTTATTTGATACATGTGACAATATCATCGTAAAGTATGTTTTTTCAATATAGTTTTATTAGATTTTTGAAATTTATTCGGGACGTTAGGCGTGTTGCATTGTGTGCCTTTGTTCAGGAAGGAGAGCTTTGCGCCACTTGGCAAGTGCGCTTGCTAATTCAAGAGGGAAAAAGGACGTTCTAAATCCAAACAACGATTGTTCTTGACAAAGGACATCTTGTACAACATTCTGATGAAAGATCAGCAAAAGTAGGACCCATTTTATGATGCTATTTCATATATCTGTCGAACTGTGTACTATTAGTTTTGCGCCCAGGTTTTGGGCACTCGGTCGCCATAACGTAAGCCTTATGTCGTAATGAAGTTATTTTTAGAATTCTAACACGGCGATTGCATTAAGAACTAGTGTATCTATCATTTCCTATACAACATGTATTTTTTAGTTATGTTTATGAATAGCTATTTGGTCAGAATAAGTGTGTAAAGAAAAAGTGTCAGAAAAATATCCGGACGTTGTGGGAAAAAGTAGCAACGTTAGCACAATGTATAACCACTGATTTCAGCTCTAAATATGCACATTTTCGAACAAAACATAAGTGTATGTATAACCTGATGTTATAGGACTGTCATCTGATGAAGCATATCAAGGTTAGTCAAAAATTATATATCTTTTACTGGTTTGTTACGATCGCTAACTTTTGCTGCTGGGAAATGGCTTGTGTTTCTGGCTATTGTGGTAAGCTAATATAACGCTATATTGTGTTTTCGCTGTAAAACACTTAAGAAATCTGAAATATTGTCTGGAATCACAAGATGCCTGTCTTTCATTTGCTGTACACTATGTATTTTTCATAAATGTTTTATGATGAGTATTTAGGTATTTGGCGTTTCGTGTCTGTAATTATTCTGTCTGCTTTCGGTGCAATTTCTGATTGTAGCTGCAATGTAAACTATGATTTATACCTGAAATATGCACATTTTTCGAACAAAACATAGATTTATTGAATAACATGTTATAAGACTGTCATCTGATGAAGTTGTTTGTTGGTTAGGTTGGTTGGTTCTTGGTTAGTTAGGTTGGCTTTGTGCATGCTACCTGTGCTGTGAAAAATGTCTGTCCTTTTTTGTATTTGGTGGTGAGCTAACATAAATATACGTGCTGTTTTCTCTGTAAAACATTTTAAAAATCGGTCATGTTGGCTGGATTCACAAGATGTGTACCTTTCATTTGCTGTATTGGACTTGTTAATGTGTGAAAGTTAAATATTTCAAAAAAATATATTTTGAATTTCACGCCCTGCACTCCCATACCTCGTATGGGAACCTGCTCATCCAAACTTAATCTACAGAAAATAGACCAATGGTGGTAGGTGTGTGTGTGTGTGTGTGTGTGTGTGTGTGTGTGTGTGTGTGTGTGTGTGTGTGTGTGTGTGTGTGTGTGTGTGTGTGTGTGTGTGTGTGTGTGTGTGTGTGTGTGTGTGTGTGTGTGTGTGTGTGTGTGTGTGTGTGCACTACTGACAAACTGAAATTCGCCAAACTTGGTTCTGACATGCACGTTATTTATTTTTCTGACATTCACTCTACCTACTCAGTTGATGAAGGAGTGAACTGCAGTGCTTACATACAGTAACAAACATGATCAAGATTAAATAAATTATAAAAATAAAAGGTTATGCCATCATCTCACATCACGCCTATAGGAATGTCAGTCAAGACACAATCAAGTGAGATGACAAAAATACATAAAAATCAAATCAAACTTTATTTGCCACATGTGCTGTGAAATGCACAAAAGAAGGTAGATTGGATGAAATGACACTGGGGAATAAAAAAAATATTATTCAGCAGTACTATCAAATCACCACTAGATGTCGGTCTTGTCCCTATGTACAATTTATTTACATACTATCAACAGAAAAGAGCCATGGAACAGGTAGGCAAACGAAACAAGGTATTTTTTTTATTTTTTATTATTTCACCTTTATTTAACCAGGTAGGCTAGTTGAGAACAAGTTCTCATTTACAACTGCGACCTGGCTAAGATAAAGCATAGCAGTGTGAACAGACAACAACACAGAGTTACACATGGAGTAAACAATAAACAAGTCAATAACACAGTAGGAAAAAAAAAATGAGTCTATATACATTGTATGCAAAAGGCATGAGGAGGTAGGCAATAAATAGGCCATAGGAGCGAATAATTACAATTTAGCAGATTAACACTGGCGTGATAAATCATCAGATGATCATGTGCAAGTAGAGATACTGGTGTGCAAAAGAGCAGAAAAGTAAATAAATAAAAACAGTAAGGGGATGAGGTAGGTACATTGGGTGGGCTGTTTACAGATGGACTATGTACAGCTGCAGCGATCGGTTAGCTGCTCAGATAGCAGATGTTTAAAGTTGGTGAGGGAAATAAAAGTCTCCAACTTCAGCCATTTTTGCAATTCGTTCCAGTCACAGGCAGCAGAGAACTGGAAGGAAAGGCGGCCAAATCAGGTGTTGGCTTTTGGGATGATCAGTGAGATATACCTGCTGGAGCGCATGCTACGGGTGGGAGTTGTTATCGTGACCAGTGAACTGAGATAAGGCGGAGCTTTACCTAGCATGGACTTATAGATGACCTGGAGCCAGTGGGTCTGGCAACGAATATGTAGCGAGGGTCAGCCGACTAGAGCATACAGGTCGCAGTGGTGGGTGGTATAAGGTGTTTTAGTAACAAAACGGATGGCACTATGATAAACTGCATCTAGTTTGCTGAGTAGAGTATTGGAAGCTATTTTGTAGATGACATCGCCGAAGTCGAGGATCGGTAGGATAGTCAGTTTTACTAGGGTAAGTTTGGGGGCGTGAGTGAAGGAGGCTTTGTTGCGAAATAGAAAGCCGATTCTTGATTTGATTTTGGATTGGAGATGTTTAATATGAGTCTGGAAGGAGAGTTTACAGTCTAGCCAGACACCTAGGTATTTATAGATGTCCACATATTCTAGGTCGGAACCGTCCAGGGTGGTGATGCTAGTCGGGCGGGCGGGTGCAGGCAGCGAATGGTTGAAAAGCATGCATTTGGTTTTGCTAGCGTTTAAGAGCAGTTGGAGGCCACGGAAGGAGTGTTGTATGGCATTGAAGCTCGTTTGGAGGTTAGATAGCACAGTGTCCAAGGAAGGGCCAGAAGTATACAGAATGGTGTCGTCTGCGTAGAGGTGGATCAGGGAATCGCCCGCAGCAAGAGCAACATCATTGATATATACAGAGAAAAGAGTCGGCCCGAGAATTGAACCCTGTGGTACCCCCAATAGAGACTGCCAGAGGACCGGACAACATGCCCTCCAATTTGACACACTGAACTCTGTCTGCAAAGTAGTTGGTGAACCAGGCAAGGCAGATATCAGAAAAACCGAGGCTACTGAGTCTGCCGATAAGAATATGGTGATTGACAGAGTCGAAAGCCTTGGCCAGGTCGATGAAGACGGCTGCACAGTACTGTCTTTTATCGATGGCGATTATGATATCGTTTAGTACCTTGAGCGTGGCTGAGGTGACCCGTGACCGGCTCGGAAACTGGATTGAGGCTGTGTGTGTGTCACAGGAGGTTGGGGGCACCTTAATTGGGGAGGACAGCTCATGGTAATGGCTGGAGCGTTATAGGTGGAATGGTATCAAATACATTAAATACGTGGTTTCCATGTGTTTGATGCCATTCCATTTGCTCCATTACAGCCATTATTATGAGCCGTCCTCGCCTCAGAAGAAATGTCTATGATTCGTTCAGATTTGTATCTGGTCCACACCGACCAAATGTGTACTTATTTGTGTAAATGCATTTGATGTCAATGTCTGGAAAAGATGTCTAAAAGACGAATTTTCAATGTCATTTTTCTTACTGGGTAAGAACAGATAGAAAGGTCAACAAGAACCAGAGGAGGCTGGTGGGAGGAGCTATAGCAGGACAGGCTCATTGTAATGGCTGGAATGGAATTTATGGAACGATATCATATGGAAACCACATGTTTGACTCCATTCCATTTATTCCATTAGAACCATTACAATGAGCCTGTCATCCTATAGCTCCTCCCACTCGCCTGCACTGAGAAGAACATATAGGAAGATAGAGAGTGCCCTTCTCTCCAACAGAAACCTTACAGGCAGCGGTAAGTAGCTCACACACGCATTCAGTGAATTGGCAAGAGTACAAATCATCTGGGACCAGGCTAGGAGGGAGGGGATTAGGAGACAGATTATTTAATACCCTAATTGACTAATTTTCATAGCTAATGTTACTTCCAAAGATTTTAAAAACTATATTTGTTACCATGACTAGCTAACTAGTAAGTGGCAAACAAAAGTCTAGCGTAGGTGACGGCTAAAAGCTATACTTAGCTAGGTAGATAGCTAGCAGTAACGTGCCCCAAACACTCCATCTAGTTCTTCAGTTATATCATCTGCATTAACTTCCAGCGCCACCCCAGAGATAACCCCCTTGATAGGTGCCCTGCTTTGAAGACCCACACACTACACATTCCATTCAGATAACTGTTTAAAGGGCACAAAGCACGCTTCTTCTGCTCCGCAGACAAAAAAAAAAAAAGAAAACACTTGTTATTCTAACTGACCCCGCATTACTCAACACATCCATGATTTTTATCGGGAGTTCCTCCAACCCCCATGTTATCCAGCTTGATGAGTAGGCCTTCCTTCCACATCATATCATAAGCCTACATCAAAGAAAACGGCTACCACCACCTCCTTATTTGCCTGTGCCTTCCGTTTGACTGACTCAAGGCACAGTATACAGGATCCATCGTTCCCCTGCCTTTCCTGAACCCACTTTGATCTGGTGACATTAGTCCTCTACTCTCCAGAAAGTACGTCAGCCTTTCCGTTCTCATCCTTTCCATAAGTTTATATACATGAGATGCAGTGGTGGGCCGTCAGGGCCTGCAAGGCCTTCTCTGCTGGCCTAAACATCATCAGAATTAAAAAAAAATTTTAAATATATTTTCCCACAAATACGTATTAAATTATTCCCCAGAGTAAGAGTTATACTCTTCATTTCATAGCTTTCCTCTTGGTTGCACTGCTTCCAGCCCCAGGTTGAGATTTGGAGGGCTTGTCTTTATGTTAGATCTTTTATCCAATCATATTCAGCCATCATGTGTTGCCAGGGGTCTAAAATCTGCCCTCAGGCCTTCAGAATCAACAGTGCGGGCGCTTGTCGCTTATAGTGAATGGAAATGAAAATGTAGTGTCAACCAATCAGCTTTAGAGTTGGCTATTGTACGCCTGCTGGCTGGCTCCAGTGTTACACAGGAGCCAGCTAGCAGGCGTAGTGCGTGCACGTCTTTTGATTGGATTACCAATATTGAGAGGCAGGTCCTATGGAGATCTAGGAAACTGAATTTGATAAACAAATTAATTTGCGTACTACTAAGCTGTTTTTTCAACCCACAATGGCGGAAGGAGGAGAAGATATCGATTTGGTCGAGGATATAATTATAACGCCATTCTCAAGACGAACTTTTCAAGAAAAGTTAGACATTGTAAGGAGAGGTCGCCCGACGCCACAAAGCCTGTCACAGGCGGGAAAGGGCTTCGTTCGCTCGCCACTTTCAAAGTTTCAACTACGAGCGCTGTCAATGGGGTGAGCGCTGTCAATGGCTCCTTGGCTCCGAGAAGCACTGCAAACTTTACTGCTGGGAATGCCTATTATTTGCAAGTGATGGATTTGGTGTTTGGAGCCACACTGGCTTTGCAAACTTGAGTTGTCTAACCAAGGCAGCAACGAGACACTAAAGTACGGCTGGGCACTAACAAGCAATGGTGCTTTTGAAAACTTTTGGGGACACCGGAGTGGACCTACAGCTCAAAGAACACGCGCGCAGGGCAACGGAGTTGCACAATGAAAAGGTGAAGGGAAATATTGAAAAGACTCATTGATTGTGTCATGTTTTTGTCAAATGTCAATTTGTCAATTTCATGGTGATGCAACGCCTGGTTATACTGCGTTTCTGTCTAAATGTATAGTGTCTAGAGCCATGGCATCATAATGAGGTGGATTAATTCGGGTGGGACTGTGTAATACCTCACTGAAGGCCCAGGCCCCAGGCCCACGGCACGCCACTGATGAGATGTCAACGCTATCGGCCTACAACTTGAGGGACTAGTAGAGTCTTTCCCTGGTTTCCATATTGGCACCACTACCGCATGCTTTCAACTTCCAGGCAGTTTCCCTTCCTGCCACACCTTATTGTAAAGGCCCAATACTTTCCCCATTGCAGTGTCACTGAGATGAGCCATCATGATGTAACACATCCCATCCATCCCAGGAGATGTTACCCCAGCTTTAGCTAAGGCTCTTTTAACCGATGTGAAATGGCTAGCTAGGTAGCGGTAGTGCGCGCTAGCAGCCTTTCAGTCGGTGACGTCACTTGCTCTGAGACTTGAAGTAGTGGTTCCCCTTGCTCTGCAAGGGCCGTGGCTTTTGTGGAGCGATGGGTAACAATGCTTTGTGGGTGACTGTTGTTGATATGTGCAGAGGGTCCCTGGTGGGGACTTTACAGGGACGCCGTAAAGTTATACTGTTACACTCTTCATCTCAGCCAATGTAAAAGGGCCATTCAATGTATCCCCCACTTTTGCTCTCTGATCCAGAACCCCCAGATGTTCTCCTCTGATCCTCTCTCTCCCACGCTTCTGTCAGATTATTTGAGCTGTGCACCTTCACAAATGCCTAGGCTAACATCTCTGCCTTCTCCATATCTCTCACTGCAACAATCTCCCCACTTTTCAGCACAGGGAGATCCCAATCTATTCTGACCCCACTCATCCTCTTAATCATCTCCTATACAGTACCTTTCCCACAGAAGTGGTCCTGCCTATGTTTCCACAGAACCGGCACCAATACCCTCTCTTAACTGTCCTAATGATTGTTCTTACTACTGCTTGTTTATACTGAATCA
The DNA here is from genome assembly GCF_029448725.1 of Salvelinus fontinalis. Taxonomy (NCBI): domain Eukaryota; kingdom Metazoa; phylum Chordata; class Actinopteri; order Salmoniformes; family Salmonidae; genus Salvelinus; species Salvelinus fontinalis. The sequence goes on from NC_074665.1 coordinate 15,015,630, forward strand.
GGTGCTAGTAATTATGGAACCTTTTCAACATTCTGAAAGCCCTGTTCCTACACTTCACTATTTCTCCACACTCTTCAATCCACATTTTATATATTTTTTTATCCTACCCTTCAGCTACCCTTAACCCCTCCCAACTATCTCTAAAAACCATCCAGTCTTGACTTCTACTTGCCATATATTTCTCGCTGTGATGTTTCACAAAAGTTCTGAACCTACCTATTCTTATAGTTTCCACAGATTCTAAATTGAAGACGAACACCTTTACTAAAAGTACTATTATATTATTGTTCGACTGACCATGGCTTTTCAAATCACCCAGCAGTGCTATTTGCAAAGATAGCTTTAAGTAAATGTTGGGATTTTTCAGCCATTCCTGAACCTGCAACCAAAAACAAACTACATATGGGCAATAACAAAACAAGTGATCTAATGATTATTTATCTTTGCAGCAAAATATGCAGTGCTGGGATGTTTGTATCCCCATATACATAACATTCTATTGGAAAACAAACTGGATGATCTCCGTTCGAGATTGTCCTACCAACAGGACATTAAAAACTGTAATATCTCATGTTAATAGAGTCGTGGCTGAACGACGACACGGATAATATAGAGCTGGCAGGGTTTTCCGTGCATCGGCAGGACAGAACAGCTACGTCTGGTAAGACGTCTGGTAAGACGAGGTGAGGGTGTGTGTCTATTTGTCAATAACAGGTGGTACGCGATGTCTAACATTAAAGAAGTCTCGAGGTATTGCTTGCCTGAGGTAGAGTACATTATGATAAGCTGCAGGCCACACGATCTACCAAGAGGGTTCTCATCTATATTATTCGTAGCCGTCTATTTACCACCAAAGAACGAAGCTGGCACTAAGACCACACTCAACAAGCTGTATAAGGCCATAAGCAAACAAGAAAATGCTCATCCAGAAGCGGTGCTCCTAGTGGCCCTGGGACTTTAATGCAGGCAAACTGAAATCTGAGTTACCTCATTTCTACCAGCATGTCACATGTGCAACCAGAGGAAAAAAAACTCTGGACCACATTTACTCAACACACAGAGACGCATACAAACCTACATTTGGAAAATCTGGCCATAAGTCTATCCTCCTGATTCCTGCTTACAAGCAAAAACTAAAGCAGGAAGTACCAGTGCCTCGCTCAATACGGAAGTGGTCAGATGACATGGATGCTACGCCTCCTGTACTCCCTGTTCACTCATGACTGCATGGCCAGGCACGACTCCAACACCATCATCAAGTTTGCCGATGACACAACAGTGGTAGGCCTGATCACCGACAACGATGAGACAGCCTACAGGGAGGAGGTCAGAGACCTGGAGGTGTGGTGCCAGGACAACAACCTCTCCCTCAATGTGAGAAAGACAAAGGAGCTGATCGTGGACAACAGGAAAAGGAGGGCCAAACAGGCCGCATTAACATTGACGGGGCTGTAGTGGAGCGGGTCGAGAGTTTCACGTTTTTTGGTGTCCACATCACCAACAAACTAGAATGGTCCAAACACACCAAGACAGTTGTGAAGAGGGCACAACAACACCTTTTCCTCAGGAGACTGAAAATATTTGGCATGGGTCCCCAGATTCTCAAAAAGTTCTACAGCTGCACCATCGAGAGCATCCTGACCGGTTGCATCACCGCCTGGTATGGCAACTGCTCAGCATCCGACCGTAATGCGCTACAGAGGGTAATGCGTATGGGCCAGTACATCACTGTGGCCAAGCTTCCTGCCATCCAAGACATATATACTCGGCGGTGTCAGAGGAAGGCCCAGAAATTTTTCGAAGACTCCAGTCACCCAAGTCATAAACTGTGCTCTCTGCTACTGAACGGCAAGCAGTACCGGAAGGTCAAGTCTAGGTCCAAAAGGCTCCTTAACAGCTTCTACCTCCAAGCCATAAGATTGCTGAACAATTAATCAAATAGCCACCTGGACTATTTACATTGATACCCCCACATTAACTCGGTACCGGTACCCCCTGTATATAGCCTTGTTATTATTTTATTTTTTACTTTTGTTTATTTAGTAAATATTTTCTTAACTCTATTTCTTGAACTGCATTGTTGGTTAAGAGCTTGTAAGTAAGAATTTCACGTTAAGGTCTACACCTGTTGTATTCGGTGCATGTGGCATAATTTTTTTCTTTTGATTTGCAAGAATTTGGTATAATCATTTTAAATGATAAAACTAAGTTTTGAATCCAGTGTTATTTGGTGTATCAGTTCATAAACCCTGTGCCATGGACTCGGCACATCAAAAATCTATTTCCAACCATTTTGCAGCCTGTATGGCACAGCTGTCTTGAACTGGTATACTTTTTTATTTTTCACTTTTCTTTTAACAATTTAGGTCTTTAATGCAGGGCCGTCAAACAAGTTCTTAACCTTCTCACCCTTTCACTTGCCTCCTCAATTTGTGGCAATGCTGCAATCAGTTTGTTGTAATTTTGGATCGAGCAGATATTTCCATATATTGTGGTTAGCTTCATGTATGACATAACTCCCCCAATCATTTTTGTGCCACTCCTATTTGCCGTATCTTCAATCTAAGACTACTAGCAAGTCATTCCGCTACCCAAGAATAGTAAAGCCCCCTTTAGTGGTGTCACGCCCTGACCTTAGAGAGCCTTTCTATTTCTTTATTTGGTTAGGTCAGGGTGTGATTTGGGTGGGCAATCTAGTTTTTCTATTTCTTTGTTTGGCCTGGTATGGTTCCCAATCAGAGGTAGCTGTCTATCGTTGTCTCTGATTGAGGATCATACTTAGGCAGCCTTTTTTCCCACCTTAGGTTGTGGGATCTTGTTTTTGTACAGTTACTGTGTAGCCTGCAGAACGTTACGTTCGTTTATTTTTTGGTGTTCATCTAAATAAAGAAACTGTACGCTTACCACGCTGCACCTTGGTCTCATTCCAACAACGGACGTAACAAGTGGCTCAAATAGCCGACCAATCAGCCTGTTACCAACTCTTAGTAAACTTTTGGAAATAATTGTGTTTGACCAGATACAATACTATTTTACTGTAAACAAATTGACAACAGACTTTCAGCACGCTTATTGGGAAGGACATTCAACAAGCGCGGCACTTACACAAATGACTGATGATTGGCTGAGAGAAATTCATGATAAAAAGATTGTGGGAGCTATTTTGTTAGACTTTAGTGTGGCTTTTGACATCGATCATATTCTGCTGTTGGAAAAATGTGTAATGGCTTTACAGCCCCTGCTATATTGTGGATGAAGAGTTACCTGTCTAACAGAACACACATTGTAATATTATTGTATGGTGGTTTTATACAGTTTATATTGTAGATATGTAGTGGTGTAATAATGTTATATGATATACTGTTTTATCTTTTGTTTTATCTGTGATATAAGTAGTTGCTGCCTTGGCAGAAGCTAATGGGGATCGATAATAAATAAAAATGATATTATTTACAAAGATTATACAATTTTTAAACATTTATTTAAACATTTATCAATTATTATTTTTCTGGGGGATTAAACTGAAAAAGTATTTTGTGGTGGATTAAACTGAAATTGCAACCAGCTTTCTATGGCTTGTTTTAAAAAATATTAATATTTCTGAGATTATTTAATTTTCAGATAACCGAAAGTGAGGTTGTAATCTGAATTAATGGAAAAAGGCTATTTTTGAACAGAGGGTAAAACATTCCTAATAATCTGTTGCAGAACCAGTTCGGATTCAAGTATAACTTTTGTATGACTGAAGCCTTTATTCAAATCAAACTTTATTGCCACATGCGCCAAATACAACAAGTGTAGACTTTACCATGAAATGCTTACTTACAAGCCCTTAAGCCCTTAACCAACAGTACAGTTCAAGAAGAAGAAAATATTTACCAAGTAGGCTAAAATAAAAAAAATAATAATAAAAAGTAACACAATAAGAATAACAAGGCTATATACAGGGGCACCGGTACCGAGTCATTGTGCAGCGGTACAGGCTAGTTGAGGAAATCTGTACATGGATAGTCCATGCATTTATATATACATTCTAGTTGTACTTTATCAAAGGCCTATGAATAGCAGGCCTGGTTCTATTGTTTTCAGTTATTGTCTTATATTATCTCCAATGTATCTCCCATGTAAAAAATCTGATTAGGATGAATAATATTCGACAACACCTTTTTAATTCTAAGTGCTATACATTTTGCTAGAATTTTGGCATCACAAGACTGAAGTGTAAGGTTTCTCTATTTTTATAGGAGAGGTTAAAACATGTTAATAATGGACCTTTGAGTACAACTAAACATATTTGAATATTTCAACTGGTATGCCATCCAGCCTTGGAGTTTTCCTGGACTTAAAGGCTTTAATTACATCTTGAAATTCATCCTCTGTAATCAGGCCTTCACATGAGTCTTTCTGTACAGCTGTTCATTTTACACTAATAATAGAAAAAAAATCCTCACAATTAACTTCAGTTAGTGGAGATGGACTAGACTGAAATGAAACATAAGCTTAAAGTACTTTGCTTCCTCTCAAAATATTGTTTGGTGAATCATGGATGACACCGTCATTTGTAACAACTTTCTGTATATTATTTTTGGTAGCATTTCTATGTTGAAGATTTAAAAAATAATTTGGTGCATTTTTCCCAATATTCCATCCAGCTCGCTTTATTTTGATAATATATTACACTTGATCTTTCTTGAATAAGCAACTCCATTTCTTTGTTTTTCTTCGAACTTATTCTGTTCATGAAAATAAAAATATGGTTTTGGTCTTAATTTAAGGTTAGGGTTATGCTTAGCAGTGTGTTTAAGGTTATTGTTAGGTTTAAAATGACATTTTAAGAAGAGAAATTGTAGAAATAGGCGGGGTTTATAACGTTGTGTTTGTGGTAACTAGTGACGACCCTGAACTGTCGACGTCTGTTTGCGCATGCGTAAATGCTGTTTTGGCGAAAGTTAGACTATACGGTTAAGTGAAAGAACATGTTCTATTTGGTTAGCAGCTTTTTCACTTGTAACTTCAAACGTTCATTCCAGACATCAATGCTGTAGTTTAACAGCGGAATTAAGCATATTTTCTCAGCGAAACAATCGGAAAGTAGTGGGTACAATATTACCCAGCATTCCCTTCCCCGTGTATATGGAAACGGTATTTGATAATTTGCTGAAATTCCACCAAAAACACATAAAGCTGGTGAAAAATTCCCTACTGGACCATATTGTTGTACACGGACTCAACATGCAATATTTGGTATTGTAGGTTTACCCAATGTGCGTGCAGAATTTCTGTCTACATAAAGACACTTCTTGATGAGTAACTATAGAGCCATAGTGTTGCTGAAATTGTTACCCTATCCCTACTTTCGGTCTTGGTTGGCACCGAGTTTTTTTTATTTTTTATCTCAGTCTATTTTCTTCTACAGTTGTGCCATACATTTACGAACGGACTATCTGACTACGCTCTGAATTTACCAACGGCCCAGAGCGCGCTACAGCTTCAATGACTCTTGATTGGTCAACGTCTCTGTGGTCCCGCATTCGATGGCAGAGACCGAAGTACGACAGAAAACACGATTTCTAGTAGTTACCATAGCCACAAAGTCAATTTTGACTATCGTAAAAAATTGTGAAAACAAAAATTAGCTTTTTGGTCTTAATTTAGGGTTATGCATAAGGTTAGCAGTGTGGTTATGGTTATGCTTAAGGTTAGTGTTAGATTTAAAATAACATTTTAAGAAGATAGATTGTAGAAATAGGCGGGGTGTATGACTTTGTGACTGTTGTAACTAGTGACGACCAGGAACGGCGATTTTGGTTTGTTTACATAAAACGGACCTAAACTTAGAGCACAAGGGCCACAAAGGAACAAATTAGACAAAAAGACATGTCTTAATGTATTTCATACGTGAGTAGATAAAACTTTTATATTTTATTTAATTGCAGAGCTATTTTTGTATTAGCATTCTATCCTTTCTAGCATCACTCCTCCTTGTGCGTTCAGTTAGCTAGTTAACGCGTAACGTAGTGAGCTAACGTTAGCTACATATTTACCGACCTGAATTTTTTTTTTATTGCGATATTTGTATCTATCCACTACATAATATGTTGTCTTATATCTAACATTCCCACGCCGGGCATTCCACTTGTCTCGTATTGCTAGTTAATGTTAGCTATCTAACATAAACTCTAGTTAGTCGGTGACGTTAGTTAGCTAGGTAGCTAGCAACCTAGCAACTGCAGCTAGCTAGCTAACGTGTCCAACAGGGTTATTTATTGATCCATGGCCACAGCTCGGTTGGCGTTTTTCCTCATGTTGCATGTTATATAAATCATTTAACACATTGAACCCTGTGTTATATGAACGTTGTAGAATAATATGCCGATTCCACACCAGCGGGAGCGGAAAATATTTTTGGTATGTCATTGTTCTGGCAATTCTCATAAACTTCATTGTTCATGCATTTTACATTTGTATCACAAACCATTTTTGACAATTATTATTAAAGTGTACATTTTTAGACCTAAATGCCTCCTGTAAGACCCTATAATCGGTGAACAATAACGCTCAGTGGCGGTCAGTGCCATTTAAGATGAGGGAGGACGATGTTTTTTCTTGAGCATGGCCTTATTTTTATTACAGCATATTGGATGACTGTCATTCATATTCCATTCACCCAGTTCAATGTAACAGCGATAGGTTTAGACTACTACATTATACTAACATTTTCCCTATACCTGTCATGAGGTTGCTACAACCTAGCTTATGAATGTAACTTTACAATGTAGGTGCGTGCACACAGGTCTAGAGACAAATTTGAAGTGACAGACCGTGACATACGGACAAATGATGACATTCAGTACCACCTTGCACACTCTTGCCTGCATCTAGCTGATATAGGGTATAATCATTAGTCCAACAGTTGCAAACGAGTTTCTATTGGACAAATTCTGGTATTTTTTTTATCCCAGTTTTTTTGTTCCGTTTGCATCCGTTTAAGATTTTTTTTTTCAATAGGAATCAGCGGAATGAATATCAATAAAAATGTTATTAGTCACATGCGCCGAATACAACAGGTGTAGACCTTACAGTGAAATGTTTACTTACGAGCCCCTAACCAACAATGCAGTTTAAAAAAAATACGAATAAGAAATTAAAGTATCAAGTCATTAAAGAGCAGCAGTTATCACGCCTAAACACTGTTCACTTTCATAGCAGCCACGTTGTATTCCTTTTATCTATGCACTCACCTCCTCTCACCTCTTCGCATGTGGATGCACAACACATCAGCTGTATGTGACCAGGCGAAAAAACATTTCCAAGCCAAACCGCTACACAGCCTACATTGTTCTCACCATATTTGCTAAAGTAACGTCATAGTTCTGTTAGCTATGCTGACTAACGAGTTAGTAAACTCACTACAATCATGCAGTTACATTAGTGTACAGTCAGTAAGCAGTTAGTAAGCAGTTACACCGGCGGGCCCTGGTGGCAATAAATTAGTCAAACCAAAAGCTTACCTTGACATGAAAGAGTTTCAGTGTTGTGTTGGATAGCCAGCTAGCTAACATAGCATCCCTCTGTTTGAGCAGGCTAAACTAGCTAGCTGCATTTGCTAGCTAAGTGAAACTGAAAGTGAAAAAAATTACTCTTCTCCTTCATTTTGGAAGAAATTAATTTAAGTGTTCAACTATTGTCTCTCTCTCTCTTTGAGTCAACTACTCACCTCATTTTATACAATGCAGCGCTAGCTAGCTAGCTGTAACTTATGTGTTCAGGACTAAATTGATTATCTGATCCTTTGATTGGGTGGACAACATGTCAGTTCATGCTGCAAGAGCTCTGATAGGTTGGAGGACGTCCTCTGGAAGTTGTCATAATTACTGTGTAAGTCTACGGAAGGGAGTGAGAACCATGAGCCTCCTAGGTTTTGTATTGAAGTCAATATACCCAGAGGAAGAGTGAAGATAGCTGTCCTCCAGCTATACCATGGTGCTACCCTACAGATGCTGTGGAGGCTACTGTAGACCTTTGCAAAATGCGGATGGTCCTCCCCTTCCTCTGAGGTGTTTCCACTGATAACGTTACATGATAGACAGCATTTTGGTGTCATTACATTATAGCTACTCCTTATAGTGTGCTCTAAAACAATCGACTCGATTCGGTCTTATGTAGCAACATTTTAAATTGTGTTTTTTACATAGGATAAAAGTAGATTGAGAAACAATGGGAAATTAATTCTGCTTTGAAAGTTGATACATTTGTAACACCACTTTTGAGAAAATGGCCCTTGAATATTTTTGGTACACCTACTGGAGGACTCTTCCTTTTCTACACCCATTCAGCATCGTTCACACCCTCTTAAGCCTTACATGCTGACCAGACCGGACACATCGCGTGCGTGAGCGTCACAAAATAAATGTAGAAATCCATGTTATTCAATTATTGCACCCACACTGCTTGCGCGCGCCAACGAGCGTCTGCGATGCCAGGGGCTAAAATAGAACTCCTTTATATTTCTGACGCAGATCACGCTGAAAGTCCTGCCTCTTCCATCTCCTCATTTGTTTATAGAAGCAGGTACCCACGTGCCATCTCCTCATTGGTTATACTCACGTGGGTGATTGAAAGACAAAATGTTTTGCTGGTTGTCGCGGTAAAAGTGTAGATGCCAATCACCATATAAGTTCAAAGATGAAAAAGCCTGGAAGGAGGAGAGATGACTAAACTATTCGGTTTGCCGTTTTATGCGTGGATTAATTGTCGGAGTAGAAGACCTTGTGCATTTCAGTTAAAATAACGACGGAAAAACAAATAAGTGCTATTTTCTAAAGGACTTAATGATGAAATGCCTATGTATGTTATGTTGTGAATTTGAACATGAAATATGTGTTTTATTGTAGATTATTCTGACGTTTTTCGTACGATGTATCCAATGATTAATGAAAACTTGCTATGTCCTCATTGAGGTTTTAGACGTGTTCAATACGCCTTATTTATACACTTGTAATATTTATGAAATGCATATTGTTATATTTGGTAGCACTTGTTTGTTTTTCCTTTGCCTCCAACCCCCTTCGATGTGTAGGACGGATGTGGGTGGGGCCAGGTCTACATAAGGGTGCAAATTTGTAAAAAATCACAAAAGCTTTGACGAAGGCCGTGAGGCCGTTACGTAAGCTTATTAAATATCGGTGATACTATCAAGAGCAGTGTGCGGTTTCCTGTTTCCTTCATCTTGTTCAATTGTTGCCATGCACCTACAAATAAGATTGCTCAGATGTGCGAGTGAATTTAGGTAAAATAACAACTCAATTTTTATATCCCAGGACAAATTAGCTAGCAACAGCAAGCTAGCTAAATAGGACAAATTAGCTAGCAAGTGCAAGCTAACTAGCTAAATTGCCATACATTTTTAATGCTTTTCAACCTGTCCCTAAATTAATGTCATTGGTTCAGAGTTTGTTTTGATATTTTAACCTGCGTGTCGTAATCGCGTTTGGTGTAGGAGGACAAAATAATTTCATGCACGATGGAGCACACGCGCAGCTAGTTTGGGTTCCGTGTTAGCCCCACTCATCTCCTTAAGGATTCATATGTGAGGCCATGTGCTAAACAGAGTGAATAGTTAAGTAAACCTCAACGATTAAAAGTGGTAAATACACTGCTCAAAAAAATAAAGGGAACACTTAAACAACACAATGTAACTCCAAGTCAATCACACTTCTGTGAAATCAAACTGTCCACTTAGGAAGCAACACTGATTGACAATAAATTTCACATGCTGTTGTGCAAATGGAATAGACAAAAGGTGGAAATTATAGGCAATTAGCAAGACACCCCCCAAAACAGGAGTGATTCTGCAGGTGGTGACCACAGACCACTTCTCAGTTCCTATGCTTCCTGGCTGATGTTTTGGTCACTTTTGAATGCTGGCGGTGCTCTCACTCTAGTGGTAGCATGAGACGGAGTCTACAACCCACACAAGTGGCTCAGGTAGTGCAGTTCATCCAGGATGGCACATCAATGCGAACTGTGGCAAAAAGGTTTGCTGTGTCTGTCAGCGTAGTGTCCAGAGCATGCAGGCGCTACCAGGAGACAGGCCAGTACATCAGGAGACGTGGAGGAGGCCGTAGGAAGGCAACAACCCAGCAGCAGGACCGCTACCTCCGCCTTTGTGCAAGGAGGTGCACTGTCAGCGCCCTGCAAAATGACCTCCAGCAGGCCACAAATGTGCATGTGTCTGCTCAAACGGTCAGAAACAGACTCCATGAGGGTGGTATGAGGGCCCGACGTCCACAGGTGGGGGTTGTGTTTACAGCCCAACACCGTGCAGGACGTTTGGCATTTGCCAGAGAACACCAAGATTGGCAAATTCGCCACTGGCGCCCTGTGCTCTTCACAGATGAAAGCAGGTTCACACTGAGCACATGAGCACATTTGACAGACGTGACAGAGTCTGGAGACGCCGTGGAGAACGTTCTGCTGCCTGCAACATCCTCCAGCATGACCGGTTTGGCGATGGGTCAGTCATGGTGTGGGGTGGCATTTCTTTGTGGGGCCGCACAGCCCTCCATGTGCTCGCCAGAGGTAGCCTGACTGCCATTAGGTACCGAGATGAGATCCTCAGACCCCTTGTGAGACCATATGCTGACACATGCACATTTGTGGCCTGCTGGAGGTCATTTTGCAGGGCTCTGGCAGTGCACCTCCTTGCACTAAGGCGGAGGTAGCGGTCCTGCTGCTGGGTTGTTGCCCTCCTACGGCCTCCTCCATGTCTCCTGATGTACTGGCCTGTCTCCTGGTAGCGCCTGCATGCTCTGGACACTACGCTGACAGACACAGCAAACCTTTTTGACACAGTTCGCATTGATGTGCCATCCTGGATGAACTGCACTACCTGAGCCACTTGTGTGGGTTGTAGACTCCGTCTCATGCTACCACTAGAGTGAGAGCACCGCCAGCATTCAAAAGTGACCAAAACATCAGCCAGGAAGCATAGGAACTGAGAAGTGGTCTGTGGTCACCACCTGCAGAATCACTCCTGTTTTGGGGGGTGTCTTGCTAATTGCGTATAATTTCCACCTTTTGTCTATTCCATTTGCACAACAGCATGTGAAATTTATTGTCAATCAGTGTTGCTTCCTAAGTGGACAGTTTGATTTCAGAAGTGTGATTGACTTGGAGTTACATTGTGTTGTTTAAGTGTTCCCTTTATTTTTTTGAGCAGTGTAGTTGCCTACAATAAGGAAAACATCCAGGTAGAAATACACTATCTACTCCTTGTCGTATATCCTAATCTGACTTTGGTGCAGGTCATGTTGTTCTTCACATTACCGTCTCTGGTAAACACACACTATATCAAATAAAATTTAAGTTTGTCGTATGCAGAGGATACAGAAGGTGTAAAGTAAAATGGTTACTTGCATAGTAACAATATCAAAAGGACAAAGTGTCCAGATTTTAAAATGTTTAATTATTTGATGACACTTTCCTGACACACTTGTCTAAATTGATGGGTCATGTGAAGGAAATGCTAAAACCAACCCGAGCCACATCTAGCTAAGTGGATGGGTAACTATTGTCTAGACATGTACACGTGTTCATGAAATACGATAGATGGCCGTAATCACCCCTAGTCATACCTTGCTAACTTGATGGGTCATGTAATCATCTGGTGAAGTGCAGCCTTTTGTTTAGACATGTCCTTCTGATATTGCTCATACTAATATTGAGATTTCTTAATTCCATTCTTTAACTTTTAGATATGTGTGTATTGTTGTGAATTGTTAGATACTACGGCACTGTTGGATCTAGGAACACAAGCATTTCGCTACACCCGCAATAACATCTGTGACCAATAAAATTTTATTTTATTTACATTGACCTTAGCTGTAGTATGACTCTGCAGGTAGCTAAAGCTAACAACTAGGTTCAATGTTAGCTAGCTAACATTAGGCTATAACTAGCAATGCAAATGGAATTCTGATTCAAATAATATTACTACACAGATAATACACAATGTTAGCTAGCAAGCCAACAGTACGCTTTAAATTGCAATAAATTACTTTCTGACAAAATTAGAAACTTATATCTGAAAATGTAGCTAGACCTTTACCCGTATACATGGATGAACGCTTCACGGCAGACTGGAACCATTTAACTCCGTTTTGTTTGTAGCTACATCTTGTTTGGCCAGCGTTGTTAACTTCGTATGGCTGCAATCCCGGTAACGGGATGATATGACAACAGCCAGTGAAAGTGCAGGGCGCCAAATTCAAAACAACAGAAATCTCATAATTAAAATTTCTCAGACATACATGTTTCTTATACCATTTTAAAGGTAATTTTGTTGTTAATCCCACCAGTGTCCCGATTTTCAAATATGCTTTTCAGCAAAAGCACTACAAAAGATTGTTAGGTCACACCAAACCACAATAAGCACAGCCATTTTTCCAGCGAAAGATAGCAGTCACAAAAAGCACAAATAGAGATAAAATGAATCACTAACCTTTGATGATCTTCATCAGATGACACTCATAGGACTTCATGTTACACAATACATACATGTTTTGTTTGATAAAGTTCATATTTATATTTTAAGAATCGGAGTTTACATTGGCGCGTTACATTCACTAGTTCCAAAAACATCCAGTGATCGTGCATAGCCACATCGTTTCAACAGAAATACTCATCATAAATGTAGATGATAATACATGTTATACACTTGGAATTATAGATATACCTCTCCTTAATGCAACCGCTGTGTCAGATTTAAAAAAAACTTGACGGAAAAAGCAAACCATGCAATAATCTGAGACGGAGCTCAGAACAAGAGTCAAATTAGCCGCCATGTTGGAGTCAACAGAAACCAGAAATTACATGATAAATATTCCCTTTGATGATCTTCATCAGAATGCACTCCCAGGAATCCCAGGTCCACAATAAATGCTTGATTTGTTCGATAATGTCCGTTATTTATGTCCAATTAGCTACATTGGTTAGCGCATTTAGTAAACAAATCCAAAGTCACAAAGCGCGTTCACTAAAGCGTGACGAAATGTCCAAAAGTTAACAGTAACAGTCAGTAGAAACATGTCAAACGATGTATTGAATCAATCTTTAGAATGTTGTTAACATACACCTTGAATAATGTTCCAACCGGAGAATTACATTGACTTCAGATGAGCGATGGAACGGAGCTGCCGCTCACGTGAACGCGCGTGGTCAAAGAATGGTCGCCTCATGGCAGTGGTGACTCATTCCTGTCTCCTTCGGCCCCCCTTCACAGTAGAGTCATCAGACAAAGTTCTATTGACTGTTGACATCTAGTGGAAGCCGTGGGAAGTGAAAACTCATCCATATCTTGCTGTCATTTCAATGGGAGCTTGGTTGAAAATCTAGCAGCCTCAGAAAAAATCCAAACAGGAAGTGGAACTTCTCAGGTTTTTGCTAGCCATATGAGTTCTGTTATACTCACAGACATAATTCAAACAGTTTTAGAAACTTCAGAGTGTTTTCTATCCAATAATAATATGCATATATTAGCAACTATGACTGAGGAGCAGGCCGTTTACTCTGGGCACCTTTCATCCAAGCTACTCAATACTGCCCCTGCAGCCATAAGAAGTTAAGTCACTCCGGTTCACACTGACCGTGGCATGTGCAGAAAGTAGCCCATCACTTTTTCCAACTGGTCTATCGATAGCTCCTGCTAAATTCAGGGTTTCAATGTTGTTGAGAAAAGTATCAACTTTTGTAGTTTTCGATGGCTAACATATCTTTCAAAAATGGTGCGGTAGTCCTTTCTATCAACACATACTGAGCAGCTCACATTTATAGACAGAAGATACTACATGGAAGACCAATTCAAACTCATCTCCTGGCATGTCCAGCCCATCCATTATCTCAGCCAATCATGGCTAGCGGGAAGGTTCATGTCTTTTTCTGTGGCTTAACCAACTGGGCTTATTCATGTTTATGGATGGAATACAAGTTTGTTATTAAGGCACTTGAAAGTTCACGTTTCAGAAGGCATTTGTGCAATAAAAAACGTTTATGTTCAAATGCCTCTCCTTGGAAATAGTGACAAATATCCCCCCAAAAAACGCCTTCCAAAACAAAAACATGAATTATTATGAATGCTGTAAGTACAGAATTTGTTTGCTCTGCAGGAAATTAATAACCAACTAGTCAGTGACAACTGTTTGTGACATTAACTGCAGTATGAGTTTATTACAGTATTAGACAGTATGTCCTGGTATTTTCAATTATCTACTATGTAGAAGAACCCCTTCCAACTCTTGTGACTCTTGTGTAGCTTGTGAGCATCATAGAGCAAAACATGTTACACATGCGTGTTCATGAGTCTCAGATTTCCGTCAAGCTTCTCATAGTTTGTAGCTCCAACCATTCTGACTCTACAGACATTTTTACTTAAAAAAAATCTGCACATTTGTATTAAACAGATCAGCTCAGCCCCAATTAATTACACAGATGAATGGTTGGTACCAACATATGCAGAAGAAATAGACAAATCCAACGGTACAATAAGTCTATAGCACAAACACACTATGTTTAAAATGGGTTAGAAGTCCTAAATCACACTGGCGAGACAGTGGGACTCATTGGGTTAAATAAAGCTTAAATTCGTTTTCATGAGTGGGCTGTCTGCTTATTCTGAAATTAGGATACATTTTATGAGCACCACCAACACAGTGAATGGGAAAATTGATTCAATGGGAACTCCCTCTGCTGACTTGCTGAATGTGCAATCCTAAAGAAGGGCTGTGATTGGTTAATGACCTATAATGTCCTTTTCTATTTATAAAATGGGTCATATCATTAAAAGTACCAGAGAGAGAACTCTGGAAATTCGACGTGTTAGAGTATAGCTATTGCTGAAAACAATGTCTAAAAATCAAAGAGGGGTATATTAATATTTTTAATGTTAATGAAATTAACATTTGTATTTCAGAATGTAGACATATTTAAGAGAACAATATAAGGACTATAATGACACCAAGATGATTTATGTATCATGTAAGGTTCACAGATCATAGGGTCTTGCAGGAGGCATGTATAGGTCTATATATGGCCCAAAATGGCAAATTTCATCATGATTTGTGATACAAATGTAAAAAAAACATGTTAAACATCCTTCCTACCAATGAAGTTTCTATGTGAGAATTTCAAGGACAATCTGAGATGCCAAACATATTTTCAGCTGCTGTGGAATCGCCCAATTAGCCTAGCTAGCTTATATTATTGACCCATGCGTTAATAATTTAGCTAGCCAGCTATTTAGCTACTTCCCTTGAGATCCTTTCCATCATCAAATGAATGCCAACAATTTATCAATCTAGTAGTTAGTGAGCCATCTAAAAAAAGTTGCTCAAAACAAGGAGGATGCTTTATCTCTTTTGCAGCTATTGCGCCCAGCTGTGGAGAACGTCCTCATTCATGCCCCAGACAGTTGAAGCATGCTGGTAATAACGTTAGTATGCAGCCCAACATAATCAGAAGAGATGCCGGAGTCTGGCATCAAACGAAAAGCCTGCTTTACAAGAATCTACTCATCAAATGGAGGACTAAACAACAGAGTCTGCAGGTGGGTTACTTGCTGCACCTTGTCCTTTGTCTGCCTGATTTGAATCACTTTGGGGCAGTTACCCAGACACAGATAAGGCCTACTCCAGGACTAAAAAGCATTTTCAATTATGTTTTGCATCTGAGAAAAGTATCTAGCTGTATAGCTAACTATATAACGCATCTGTATCTTAACCCATGCTGCCATCATAATTTCCTTCTGCCAGGAGAATGGTAGTACAAAAGTCTCATTCAATTCTATGATAATATTCACACCACACTTTAGGCGTCCCCCATTAGGACTATAAGGGTTAGTTGGGTAATAGTACTGCAGCCTGCTGAAGGCTGATTTGTATGTGGTGTTCATAGCCTACCTACGCCACTCAATCAGGTTCATACTACTCCCTTAGGGCTAGGAGTGCACTGTCATGGTCAGTCACATGTACCTTCCTTTCTCTTGTTTTACCTGCCTCCAGAGCATTTTGGCTCTAGCATTTTATTGTGCCCACCCACCCGCAAGCTTCTTTAAACTTGTGACTAGTGATGCACTGATATGACATTTTTGGCTGATACCGATATCCAATATTTTCCTTGCCCCCCCCAAAAAACGATACAGATAACCAATTTTTAATATTTTAGGTGCCTTTTAAGCGTTCATGTACAGTTTATAGTTAACACACACACACACATGGACGCAGTGGTCTAAGGCATTGCATCTCAGTGCAAGAGGCGTCACTACAGTCCCTGGTTCGAATCCAGGCTGTATCACATCCAGCTGTGATTGGGAGCCCCATAGGGCAGCGTACAATTGGCCCAGCGTCGTCCGGGTTTGGCCGGGGTAGGCCGTCATTGTAAATGATAATTTCTTCTTAACTGACATGCCTAGTTAAATAAAGGTTACACACACCACATTGACCAAAAAGTTATTTTGTTGGCATTTACGTATGTCCTAAATCATTGCTAAGAACAATGAAAATGACTGCAGTTTTTTACTGGTGGCTGCTTTCAGGCTACCCCAGAAGTTTTGGTTTAACAAATTATGCTTTATTACCAATGTGGTATTGTAAGCACATCGTTCGTGGTCAGTGTTTGCTGACTTTTTTTGTACAGCTTTGACAGTGCTACTGTATATTTTTTTTGACACGCAAAGACCCAAACGGCATTCCATAGTATGCATGTCGTGAAGCTAATAGCAGTGACGCTATTACTGTGTAACTCCGGTAGGGCAACATCGGAAAAATAGCGCACTTGGTAGTGTTACCCGGTGCTCGACCAGTCGGCGAATGCCAACATCACCCACGACAGAGAACGGTTGATTGTCAACGGCAATGAATTCCATTATCTTGGCTTTAATGGATTTTGCCTTTGAGTTGTCTCACTGAAATGTTGTTACTCTTTCAAATGACTGCTTGACTTGTTGACTGCTCGATCCAAACAGCAGACATTGTGGGCTAGTTTAGGAATGCTGTGTTGCACGCATAGCGCAAAATTTTACGTGGCGTCATTACGTCATGTACCTTCGTTATATAGGTATGCATGTCAGCTTTGACACCGGTTTTGCACATCGGCCAATACCGATGTTGACATTTTTAGCTAATATCGGCCGATTCTGATATGTCACCGATATATCTGCCTCGCCTGGTTCACTAACTACTTCTCAGATAGAGTTCAGTGTGTCAAATCGGAGGGCTTGTTGTCCGGACCTCTGGCAGTCTATGGGGTGCCACAGGGTTCAATTCTCCGGCCGATTCTTTTCTCTGTATATATATCAATGATGTCGCTTTTGCTGCGGGTCATTCTTTCATCCACCTCTACGCAGACGACACCATTCTGTATACATCTGGCCCTTCTTTGGACACTGTTAACACATTTCCAAACGAGCTTCAATGCCATACAACTCTCCTTCCGTGGCCTCCAACTGCTTTTAAATGCTAGTAAAACGAAATGCATGCTCTTCAAATGATCGCTACCTGCCCGCCTGACTAGCATCACTACTCTGGACGGTTCTGACTTAGAATATGTGGACAACTATAAATACCTTGGTGTCTGGCTAGACTGTAAACTCTCCTTCCAGACTCACATTAAGCATCTCCAATCCAAAATCAAATCTAGAATCGGCTTCCTATTTCGCAACAAAGCCTCCTTCACTCATGCTGCCAAACATACCCGTGTAAAACTGACTTTCCTACCGATCTTTGACTTCGGCGATGTTATTTACAAAATAGCCTCCAACACTCTACTCATCAAATTGGATGCTGTCTATCACAGTGCCATCCGATTTGTCACCAAAGCCCATATACTACCCACCACTGCGACCTTTATGCTCTCGTTGGCTGGTCTTCGCTACATATTCGTCGCCAAACCCACTGGCTCCAGGTCATCTATAAGTCTTTGCTCGGTAAAGCTCCGCCTTATCTCTGCTTACTGGTCACCATAGCAACACCCACCCGTAGCACGCGCTCCAGCAGGTATATTTCACTGGTCATCCCCAAAGCCAACACCTCCTTCGGCCGCCATTCCTTCCAGTTCTCTGCTGCCAATGACTGGAACAAATTGCAAAAATCACTGAAGTTGGAGACTTATCTCCCACTAACCTTAAGCATAAGCTGTCAGAGCAGTTTACCAAACGCTGCAGCTGTACACAGCCCATCTGTAAATAGCCCATCCAACTACCTACCTTATCCCCATATTTGTTTTTCTGCTCTTTTGCACACCAGTATTTCTACCTTGCACATCCTCATCTGCACACTCCAGTATTAATTGCTAAATTGTAATTACTTCAACTATGGCCTATTTATTGCCTTACCTCCTTACTTCATTTGCACACACTGTATACAGGTTTTTCTATTGTGTTATTGACTGTACGTTTGTTTATCCCATGTGTAACTCTGTTGTTTTTGTCGCTTTGCTTTATCTTGGCCAGGTCGCAGTTGTAAATGATAACTTGTTCTCAACTGGCCTACCTGGTTAAATAAAAACAAAATATCGTACATCCCTAGTTGTGACCAGTGAAAATATGACTGCCTTCTGCTTCGCAACTCAGCTGGTCTCCACAATTTTGATTTGGAATTGAACAAAATATTTCCTCTTTTTTTGTGTGCATTTTCCTTTTGTATTATTTATTTATATATATATATATATATATATATATATATATATATATATATATATATATATATATATATATATATATATATATATATATTTTTTAGGGGGTGGATCAGCTTTAATATTGTGGATTGTTGCTTCCATCAATGTAATTGTCTGCATCATGTCCAGTACCTCATATTTTTGGAATGTGTATATATACATACATACATATACATAAACGTACATGCATACACATACATGCTTATACACACTTTATAAAATATATAACTTTATTATTTCCAGGCAAACCTTACCACCCTTCCCCCAATTGGAGTAAACTAATAAACAATAACACTTAGGTTTCTACCTTCAGTTTATACATATTATACACAATATATTTTACAATAGTTATATTTTGTTTGTTTTTAGTCCTTCCTCTATTTTCCTTCTTTGTAGGGCCATGCGTTTTTCATTTGGAGTTGCTAAATTGCTGTAATGCATTTCCCTGTTTTCATATTTTCCGCCCGGGGTAGTCAGTGTTTGAGAGGGGATTCCTGGAAATGATGTCGCTGTATAAGGGAAGTTAGAAAGTGTTGAATAACTAGGGATGCGTTCCAAATGGTACTCTGGTCCCTTTGCACAATATCGGGACGCAGGCTGACACTTAGCATACAGTTCCTACTGCACATGTGCTGTCAAAATGAAGTGGTCGACTCTGCTTTTTAATCCTGCTAGCCACATCAACCGCTCGCTGAATGTCATAATCCGTCTTGGACTGGCTGCAATCCTTTTAAAGGTTATTAAAATGCAACCAAATAAATTAAGCGTGTTATGTAACGCTCCATGCCTCCATGCCAAGCTTGTCTGGGAGCAAAGCACCAATGCCAGTTTAGCGCTAATGATTATCCTTTGGCGAAACTGTGTTTTATCAAACGTGTTTTTTTTGTAATAGCTGTTCATTACGGATTTATAAACTAACGATAAGCAAGTAATTAATAGTTTATAAACAACTGAACTTGAACGTATTGACAATGTAGATTTCTGCCTAAAATAGACATACCCAAAAGTAAAAAAAAAATGTTATGCGATGACCATAAACAATTTGCCTGATGACTAGGTTTACAAAGGGTCGGTAAATTTCCGGAAATTTTCCATGGGAAGTTAAGCCCTGGAATTTTGCTTAAATTCATCAAAAAGGTTTACTTATAACAGTGAACCATTTTTTTTGCGGGATACACAAGGCAATTCTAGGTCTTGTGGCATTTTGGTTAAACTATCCCCAATTCAATGGAATTGCAACTCTCTGCATGCACAGTGCATTTTTCCATCACATGTGCAGCTGATTTTCAAGATCTTGCAGGCTAATGAGATGCTATTGAGCCCACACTACTACACTGTCTGAGCCAAGGACTACATGCTTTCTGGTAAGTTTTTATTACAATACTTGGTGGGGTGAATATATTTTGTATGACGTACATGTTTTTTTGTTAACTAGTAAATAGTAGCCTACAGCAAAGTGTGTTTAAATCATTTCTAACTTAACAATTTCTGATAGTTAGTTTTTGCTACCATGTGGGTTTTAACTTGCTTGAGCCTGCAAACTGTGTTAATTCATCTGTTTCCATCTGTTTCCATCTGTTTCATTTTAATACATTTATCTTACAAAGGAGTTTCATCTAACTGCTTAACTATTTATCTGTACATGGAATTGTGTGTGTGTGTGTGTGTGTGTGTATGTATGTATGTATGTATATATATATATATATATATATATATATATATATATATATATATATATATATATATATATATATTCTCTTTTTTTACAATTTATGTTCTCATCTTTTTACAGGAAAATGCCACGGGCACTATCTGATGTGTGGAGACATTTCACTGCAGCTAATGTAAAAGGAAAACGGTGTACATTTGCAAATACTGTGCCAAATCATATGTCAAGAATGCAATAAAGATGCAGAATCATCTGGCCAAGTACATAAAGTTCCCTCAGCGCTCACAACAAGCAACCTCTGACAAAAGTCCCTCTACTTCTATTCAAGGTGAAAATTATGAATCAGACACCTTATCGATAGCAACAGCTCATTGTCCTCCTGGAATCAGAAGTTTTGTTTTACTCAATGGAGGAACATAGTCAGAGAAATGCAAATGAATGTCTTGCTCGAGCTGTGTATGCAACTGGTTCACCTCTGATGCTCACAGGCAATGTTCTTTGCCCAGCATACACCCCTCCAACCAAACATGCTTTATCTACTAATTTTATGGATGCAGAGTTCAACAGAGTTCAAGTGAAGGTCAAGCAAATCATAGAGAAAACAGACTCTATTGCAATCATCTCAGATGGGTGGTCGAATGTTCGTGGGCAGGGAATAATTAACTACATCTCCACCCCTCAACCAGTTTTCTACAAGAGCACGGACACGAGGGACAACAGACACACCGGTCTCTACATTGCAAATGAGCTGAATGCAGTCATCAATGACCTTGGACCACAGAAGGTACAGTGGGGCAAAAAAGTATTTAGTCAGCCACCAATTGTGCAAGTTCTCCCACTTAAAAAGATGAGAGAGGACTGTAATTTTCATCATAGGTACACTTCAACAAAACAAAAAAATCCAGAAAATCACATTGTAGGATTTTAATGAATTTATTTGCAAATTATGGTGGAAAATAAGTATTTGGTCACCTACAAACAAGCAAGATTTCTGGCTCTCACAGACCTGTAACTTCTTCTTTAAGAGGCTCCTCTGTCCTCCACTCGTTACCTGTATTAATGGCACCTGTTTGAACATGTTATCGGTATAAAAAACACCTGTCCACAACCTCAAACAGTCACACTCCAAACTCCACTATGGCCAAGACCAAAGAGCTGTCAAAGGACACCAGAAACAAAATTGTAGACCTGCACCAGGCTGGGAAGACTGAATCTGCAATAGGTAAGCAGCTTGGTTTGAAGAAATCAACTGTGGGAGCAATTATTAGGAAATGGAAGACATACACTGATAATCTCCCTCGATCTGGGGCTCCACGCAAGATCTCACCCCGTGGGGTCAAAATGATCACAAGAACGGTGAGCAAAAATCCCAGAACCACACGGGGGGACCTAGTGAATGACCTGCAGAGAGCTGGAACCAAAGTAACAAAGCCTACCATCAGTAACACACTACGCCACCAGGGACTCAAATCCTGCAGTGCCAGACGTGTCCCCCTGCTTAAGTCAGTACATGTCCAGGCCCGTCTGAAGTTTGCTAGAGAGCATTTGGATGATCCAGAAGAAGATTGGGAGAATGTCATATGGTCAGATGAAACCAAAATATAACTTTTTGGTAAAAACTCAAGTCGTCGTGTTTGGAGGACAAAGAATGCTGAGTTGCATCCAAAGAACACCATACCTACTGTGAAGCATGGGGGTGGAAACATCATGCTTTGGGGCTGTTTTTCTGCAAAGGGACCAGGACGACTGATCCGTGTAAAGGAAAGAATGAATGGGGCCATGTATCGTGAGATTTTGAGTGAAAAACTCCTTCCATCAGCAAGGGCATTGAAGATGAAACGTGGCTGGGTCTTTCAGCATGACAATGATCCCAAACACACTGCCCGGGCAACGAAGGAGTGGCTTCGTAAGAAGCATTTCAAGGTCCTGGAGTGGCCTAGCCAGTCTCCAGATCTCAACCCCATAGAAAATCTTTGGAGGGAGTTGAAAGTCCGTGTTGCCCAGCAACAGCCCCAAAACATCACTGCTCTAGAGGAGATCTGCATGGAGGCATGGGCCAAAATACCAGCAAGTGTGTGTGAAAACCTTGTGAAGACTTACAGAAAACGTTTGACCTCTGTCATTGCCAACAAAGGGTATATAACAAAGTATTGAAGTATTTGGTCAATAACAAAAGTTTATTTTCCACCATAATTTGCAAATAAATTCATTAAAAATCTTACAATGTGATTTTCTGGATTTTTTTTCTTCTCTCATTTTGTCTGTCATAGGTGAAATGGAACCTATGATGAAAATTACAGGCCGCTCATCTTTTTAAGTGGGAGAACTTGCACAATTGGTGGCTGACAATACTTTTTTGCCCCACTGTATTTGCACTGGTGACAGACAATGCTGCGAACATGAAGACTGCTTGGTCTAAAGTGGAGTCCTACCCACACATCACATCCATTGGCTGTGCTGCTCATGCGTTGACTCTGCTCCTCAAGGACATCATGGCACTGAAAACAATGGATGCACTCTACAAGAGAGCCAAGGAAATGGTTAGGTATGTGAAGGGTCATCAAGTTATAGCAGCAATCTACCTCACCAAGCAAAGTGAGAAGAATAAGAGCACCACATTGAAGCTGCCCAGGAACACCCGTTGGGGTGGTGTTGTCATGTTTGACAATCTCCTGGAGGGGAAGGAGTCTTTCCAAGAAATGGCCATATCACAGTCTGCCGATATGGACAGTCCCATCAAGAGGATCCTCCTGGATTATGTATTTTTGGGGAGAGTGGTAAGCACCCTGAAACTCCTGAAACCTATACTAAAAGCCATTGCACGGATTGAGGGAGATAATGCCATCCTGTCTGATGTTCAGACTCTGCTTACAGATATAAGAGAAGAAACCCATACTGCCCTGCCCACTTCACGGTTGCTCCAAGCAGAGGAAACTGCAGTTCTGAAATAAATCAAAAAGTGTGAAGACTGCCTGAAATCCATACATGCCACAGCGTCCATGTTGGACCCCAAGTATGCTGGCAAGAGCATCCTGTCTGGTGCAGAGATCAACAAGGCCTATGGTGTCATCACTACCATGTCTTGCCAACTTGGCCTGGATGAGGGCAAGGTTCTTGGCCGTTTGGCGATGTACACTTCCAAGCAAGGGCTTTGGAAAGGAGATGCAATATGGCAGTCGTGCCAACATATCTCATCAGCCACCTGGTGGAAGGGACTTTGTGGATCTGAGGCTCTTTCCCCTGTTGCCTACATCTTCCAAATCCAACCAACATCAGCCGCCTCAGAGTGCAACTGGTCCTTGTTTGGGAACACACACACCAAAGAACGCAACAGGCTGACCAATACAAGGGTTGAAAAATTGGTGGCCATCCGGGCAAATGTGAGGCATTTTGAGCCTGACAACGAGCCACCCTCAAGGTTGGAAAGTGACAGTGAAGATGAGGCCTCCAGGGTTTGATGTTCAAGAGGTGGACATTGAGGAGTGCCAGGGATAAGACATGGAAGCCTGAGAGGAAGACAACCAAAGCTTTAGTTTCTAGACTTTCATTTTATAGATGTATGTTGAAAATATTTTTGGGAGATGCGATGGATCATTCAATATTCCCTTTCTTTTTGTTCAGTGAAATTATCCCATGTGAAGTCAACTCATTTAAAGTTCAATTCATAACTAAATAGTTTGTTTTATTTATATTGGAAGAATTTAATCATTTGCAATTGTCTGCTTATGATAAGGTAAAAGGTTTCTGTCACCATATCATATGGCAAATACAGTTGAAGTCGGAAGTTTACATACTTAGGTTGGAGTCATTAACTTTTTTTTCAACCACTCCACACATTTCTTGTTAACCAACTATAGTTTTGGCAAGTTGGTTAGGACATCTACTTTAGGAATGACACAAGTAATTTTTCCAACAATTGTTTACAGACAGATTATTTCACTTATAATTCACTATCACAATTCCAGTGGGTCAGAAGTTTACATACACTAAGTTGATTGTGCCGCTAAACAGCTTGGTAAATTCCAGAAAATTGTCATGGCTTTAGAAGCTTCTGATAGGCTAATTTACATAATTCGAGTCAATAGCAGGTGTACCTGTGGATGTATTTTAAGGCCCACCTTCAAATTCAGTGCCTCTTTGCTTGACATCATGGGAGAATCAAAAGAAATCAGCCAAGACCTTCACAAAAATGTAGACCTCCACAAGTCTGGTTCATCCTTCGGAGCAATTTCCAAACGCCTGACGGTACCACGTTCATCTGTACAAACAATAGTACGCAAGTATAAACACCATGGGACCACGCAGCCGTCATACCGCTCAGGAAGGAGCTGCGTTCTGTCTCCTAGAGATGAACGTACTTTGGTGCGAAAAGCGCAAATCCCAGAACAACAGCAAAGGATCTTGTGAAGATGCTGTAGGAAACAGGTACAAAAGTATCTATATCCCCAGCAAAACGAGTCCTATATTGACATAACCTGAAAGGTCGCTCAGCATGGAAGAAGCCACTGCTCCAAACCGCCATTAAAAAGCCAGACTACGGATTGCAACTGCACATGGGGACAAAGATTGTACATTTTGGAGAAATGTCCTCTGGTCTGACAAAACAAAAATAGAACTGTTTGGCCATAATGACCATCGTTATGTTTGGAGGAAAAAGGGGGAGGCTTGCAAGCCGAAGAACACCATCCCAACCGTGAAGCACAGGGGTGGCAGCATCATGTTGTTGGGGTGCTTTGCTGCAGGAGGGACTGGTGCATTTCACAAAATAGATGGCATCGCGAGGTAGGAAAATTATATATTGTAGCAAGATCTCAAGACATGTCAGGAAGTTAAAGCTTGGTCGCAAATGGGTCTTCCAAATGGACAATGACCCCAAGCATACTTCTGAAGTTATGGCTTAAGGACAACAAAGTCAAGGTATTGGAGTGGCCATCACAAAGCCCTGACCTCAATCCTATAGAAAATTTGTGGGCAGAACTGAAAAATCTTCTGCGAGCAAGGAGGCCTACAAACCTGACTCAGTTACACCAGCTCTGTCAGGAGGAATGGGCCAAAATTCACCCAACTTATTGTGGGAAGCTTGTGGGAGGCTACCCAAAACGTTTGACCCAAGTTAAACAATTTAAAGGCAATGCTACCAAATACTAATTGAGTGTATGTATATTTCTGACCCACTGGGAATGTGATGAAAGACATAAAAAAGCTGAAAAATCATTCTCTACTAATATTCTGACATTTCACATTCTTAAAATAAAGTGGTGATCCTAACTGACCTAAGACAGGGAAATTTTACTAGGATTGATTGTCAGGAATTGTGAAAAACTGAGTTTACATACACCTTAGCCAAATACATTTAAACTTCTGACTTCAACTCTATATCCAATGCATCAAACATCTACATTTAAATGGTGTTAATATTAGTTTGCATATTTCTGTTAATTCCCAATTTCCAGCTCTGAATATTCGCCAAAATGAGCAACCCTCCTACCACCCCAACCTTGTTGGCTCAAACACATTACGAAGGAAAGAAATTACACAAATTAACTTTCAACAAGGCACACCTGTTAATTGAAATGCATTCCAGGTGACTGCCTGAGTTTAGAGAATGCCAAGAGTGCAAAGCTGTCATCAAGGCAAAGAAAGGGTGGTTACTTTGAAGAATCTTAAATATAAAATGTATTTTGATTTGTTTCACACTTGTTACTACATGATTCCATGTGTTATTTTATTGTTTTTATATATTCACTATTATAGTAAAAATACAGAATAACCCTGGAATGAGTTGGTGTGTCAACTTTTGACTGGTACTGTGTGTGTTCAATGTGAAGAGTCAACTCATTTTATTAAAGTTATCTACCTATGATATGGTGAAAGGTTTTATGTTTCTGTCTCCATATGATATGCTAAACATATCCAACACACAAAACATCTACATTTAAATGGTATTAATATAAATTTGCATATTTCTGTTAATTCTCACTAAGTTCCCACCTCTGAATATTCCCTAAAATGTGCAACCCAACTGACGACTCAAACTGAAATCTTCCGCTGCTCTATTGTTCGCTACATACAATACTTCAGTCTGAAACTACCATAATTTAAGTAGTTTGTTGTGAAAAGTAGGTCTGTTGTACAGAACGAAGTCATCAGTGATCATCTCTAACCAATCGGAGTATCAAAGACAATGGCGTATCGGTTTCTAGGAACAATCAGAACTGTTAGAATATTTTTCAGTTTTAGAAATTGGCGGGGAGGTACAGACTCATTGGTAGAACAAACGTCCGTGGGCGTAGCATTTGGCCGAAGCAAAGAGTTTGGATAGCCAGGTAAATTCAAAAGTAACTGGTAAAGCTGCATAGTTTTATAAAGGTCTGGAACTTACCTTTTTGGTGTACTCACTTTTGAGGAAACAAGCTCAAGTACATAGTACAAATATTATAGAAATATTAATAATTGTCTACACTGAACAAAAATATAAATGCAACAGGTGACGTGTTGGTCCCATGTTTCATGAGCTGAAATAATTGATCCCAGAAATGTTCCATATGCACAAAGCTTATTTCTCTCAAACTTTGTGCAGAAATGTTTTTACATCCCTGTTAGTGAGCATTTCTCCTTTGCCAAGATAATCCATCCACCTGACAGGCCACTCTAAATGTGGAGTTTTGTCACACAACACAATGCCACAGATGTCTCAAGTTTTGAGGGAGTGTGCAGTTGGGAATGTCCACCAGAGCCGTTGCCAGATAATTTAATTTCTATACCATAAGCCGCCTTCAACTTAGTTTTAG
Organism: Salvelinus fontinalis; assembly: GCF_029448725.1. NCBI lineage: Eukaryota > Metazoa > Chordata > Actinopteri > Salmoniformes > Salmonidae > Salvelinus > Salvelinus fontinalis. The sequence goes on from NC_074665.1 coordinate 15,042,819, forward strand.
AGAATTTGGCAGAACGTCCAACCGGCCTCACAACCGCAGACCACGTGTAACCACGACAGCCCAGGACCTGCCAGGACCTCCACAGCTGATGAAACGGAGTAGTATGTCTGTCTGTAATAAAGCCCTTTTGTCGGGGAAAAACTCATTCTGATTGGCTACGCCAGTAGTTGGGCCTGGCTGCGCCAGTGGGTGATTTCCTTATATGAACTGTAACTCTGTAAAATCGTTGAAATGTTGCGTTCATATTTTTGTTCAGGATAATTATTTTTTCCTATTCAACAGAAGTGGGGCAATAGGGCTTGAAATGACTGAAATACGTTCCAAATTAAGGTGACAGATGGACAAATTTGCTTAACGTTTAAACTGCAATTTTTTCAAACTTTCCGTTGAATGATAAGAAAAAACGTAAAATTCCACAGCAATTCACAATGCTGAATAATGGTCCTATTACGTATCTATGACTGCTAGAGCCAGGCAATGAAGTTATAGCCTATCTACTGCAGTCATATATCCTTGAAAGTGCCTTGGCTAGGCCTATCTATCTGCAATCAAAAGCTGTATCTTGCAATGGAATGCTGAATTTTGCAATTTCTTGGATTGCAATGTCTCGCAACTTCAGGAAAGGAGGGCCTATCATCAATGAATAGGCTAGGATATTCTACGTGCAACAGACCGAATTGTGAACACCCACTTGCGTCATTAGCAAAAAGAAAGAGCAGGCAAGCCAGTTGCACTGTGATAAACATTTTGTGGGGGAAAAAGACAAGAATTCCCCTGAAGGATTTTTCTTAATATTAAAGATCCCAATTTTGTTTAAACATTTTAGCTTTTAAACATTCACACCCCTATTCTAAATATAGTAACAATGAAATGATAAAATACTTGCTGTAAGATTTCACCTTCTTATAACTGTAAATAAATATGATCATTGTAGTGACAGTACAATATTAGCACAATTTCATAAAACTGACAGACTTTTCTGCCGGATGTCTTCTGAGCGAGATGCCATTCAAATGTGTGCAGACGTGTTACAACTACAGCTTTAAGCACAAAGCAATTTAGTCAGTTTGTGACCAAGAGAAAGTGGTCTTGTTTCAATTCTACAAAATTATTTTGTATTTTTTCCTGTTGAGAGCTATAAATCCAGCTGAGAACATCACAGCGAGATCAAACCGCTATTGTTGCACCCGATAGACTCCCGTTTCAAATGCAAGCTCAGCTATGAGGTTCACAGGCACAGGACGTTCTTTGTCCGGATAGGCCAGAAAATGTGACGTGTCGCTCCCTATGCAAATTAACAATTTCCTGTGTTTGTGAACCTCACAGCTGCGCTTGCAATAGCACACATGAATCGGGACAACCAGCGCTTTTAGAGAGTGTAAAGTAATTGGTGCTGTTCACAGGGTACGCTCTACACAGAAATATTGGTCAGAACTGCACTAAGTTTCGTAAATAGGGGACATAACGTTTAAGAGGTTTTAATACCCTCTTCATAATGTGTGTTTTTTGCTCCGGAAAACCAACCCACAGTGTGTTTATATGGACTTAATCGGCATAGGCCCTGCGATAGACTAGCATCCTGTCCAGTGGGTGTACTTGTATAGAACATCAAGCTGCCTCACACTACTTACTTACCTAATAGGCATAGGACTAGGGATGTCATAGGAGTAGCTAACACATCTTTTTATCCATGGCTGTTTGAAAGATACGCCAGCCTCTAGCTGAGGGCAAGACATGCCAAACACTACAATTAAGTGTTTCAATTGATCTCACTGCTCCCCAATAGCACTGTTTGTCGCCAAACTTGATGGTAGTGAGAGTTTGAGACCTTGGAAAAGCTAAAGACAGTGGGCTTGTTCGACATTGTAGCCGACAGTGTAAGCAACTGCCGACTGACTGAAATCACTTTGCATCATTAATAACTACTCAGTCATTATTATTTGTAGATCAGTCAGTCAATCACAATGCGTCACAGATTTGATCCGCTCAAACACGGCCATCGAGTGGTTATGGGGGAGGAGTAGTGTTTACGGTAGTAGGATGTTTACGGTAGTGTCACTGTGCTGTTTATTAGAATGACATGCTGATATGTTAATTTAACCTCAGTCTTATGTCCTTCCATCTAGGCCGAGTTACTGTCAAGCACTTTGATAAATGCTGATTATAAAAGGGCTTTATCAATACATTTGTTTCATTGAATTATTGATTAATTGATGCCCTTTATAAATTAATTTGATTTATTAATTGAGGTAGTGAGTGGTTGATTAATGCCCTTTCCCTCCAGGAGATGATTTGATTGATTGGTGCCTTTTCTCCTCTAGGAGTTGATCCTGCCGCTGCTGCTGCTGTGCCTGCTGATTCTGATCAGCACCCTGAACCCACATGTCTATTACGGAGGCATCAGTACCATGGAGCTGGAGAGGGAGGACTACCACTTACTCAAGGGCCTGGGATACACCCCCATTAACAATGCCACCAATCACATCATGGAGGAGGTGGCCCAGGAAATGCGTAAGTAGGAGGATGGACATGAAATGCGTAAAATGCTAATATTGGGGATATTGACTTGCTTTGGAGTTGTCGCACAAATGCTAAAACGTTAGCATTTGGCGACTGTGACCAGGTTAACAAAACCAAGGCATGGATTAAGCTCTCCCCGTCCCGTCATGGATTTAGTCTAAAAGCATTGCCTTGGTGTAGCCTCCCGGGTGGCGCAGTGGTCTAGGGCACTGCATCACAGTGCTAGCTGCGCCACCAGAGTCTCTGGGTTCGCGCCCAGACTCTGTTGCAGCCGGCCGCAACCGGGAGGTCCGTGGGGCAACGCACAATTGGCATAGCGTCGTCCGGGTTAGGGAGGGTTTGGCCGGTAGGGATATCCTTGTCTCAGTATGTAAAATGTAATGAAATGTAAAAAATGTAATAAAATGTATGCACTACTGTAAGTCGCTCTGGATAAGAGCGTCTGCTAAATGACTAAAATGTAAATGTAAATGGTGTAGGCTAAGCATTGATTGGAGCATGGAGGGAGGGATTTATATGGGCCCTTGTCAAAAGTTGTGCGCTATAACAGGAATACTGTGCTATTGGGGACGCAGACAGTGTATTTATGTCTGTCTTATTTCTTGTGATTTCCTGATTGCACTGTAGACTTGCAGGATCGCCTGGAGATGTTCTCTAGTGAAGAGGATTTGGAGAATGCCAGTCTTTATGAGCCCTCAGGCTACGTTGGGGTGGTCTTCATGGGCAGCACACCCACCTCTTACAGGTTGCGCTTCCCTTACAACCATCTGCCCCTGCCCAGCGACTACACTGAATCTATTGGTGAGAGATGATTTTAATTTTGCTATAGATAAAGTATTTATTTTTTAATTGTGAGCTAGAGTTGAGCCTATTCCTTCCTAATGTCCATTAGTGAGAGAGACAGAGTTTGACCCTACCCTCTTTGAACAAGCAGAACATCCCCAATACAGTAGAAAGCCTTCCGCTTGGAGATGTATTGTTTGCATACTGCTAGATGATTTTAAACTCCAAGATTATTCAAAGGATTGGTCACTAGTCCATGTACAGATGTGAGTTATGAAGGCAATAACGGAGTGTGTCTGTCTGTATCTCTTTATTTGTCCTCCCTCCCTCAGCCAACTGTTTTGCCAGCTCAGTGAACTGCAGAGCAGCTAATTACTGGTACTCTGGCTTCATCCGCCTCCAGACTCTCATTGACGCCGCCATCATACAGGTGAGATTTAAATCAAATGTTATTTGTCACATGTGCCGAATACAACAGGTGTAGACCGTACAGTGAAATGCTTACTTACAAGCCCTTAACCAACAATGCAGTTTTAAGAAAATACCTTTAAAAAAGTATGAAATAAGAATAAGAAATAATTAAAGTGCAGCAGTAAATAACAATAGCGGGGATATATACGGGGGGTACCTGTACAGGGTCAATGTGCGGGGGGCATCAGTATTGAGGTAATTATGTACATGTAGTTAGGGTTATTAAAGTGGCTATGCATAGATATTAACAGAGAGTCGCAGCAGCGTAGCATGAAGGCATGAAGGGCAATGCAAATAGTATGGGTAGCCATTTGATTAGCTGTTCAGGATAGAAGTCGGCCGATTATGATTTTTCAACGCCGATACCAACTATTGGAGATCCAAAAAATGCCGATACCAATTAATTGGCCAATTACAACAATACTGAATGAACACTTTTATTTTAACTTGATACATAAATAAAAAATAAATTTAGTCACAAATAAATAATGACATGTTCTATTTGGTTTAAACACACTATTGGAGAAGAAAGTAAAAGTGCAATATGTGCCATGTAAGAAAGCTAACGTTTAAGTTCCTTGCTCAGAGCATAAGAACATATGAAAGCTGGTGGTTTCTTTTAACATGAGTCTTCAATATTCCCAGTTAAGTAGTTTTAGGTTGTAGTTATAGGAATTATAGAACTATTTTTCTCTATACCATTTGTATTTCATATACCTTTGACTATTGGATGTTCTTATAGGCACTATAGTATTGCCAGCCTAATCTCGGGAGTTGATAGGCTTAAAGTCATAAACAGCGCTGTGCTTCAATCATTGCGAAGAGCTGCTGGCAAACGCAGGAAAGTGCTGTTTGAATGAATGCTTACGAGTGTGCTGCTGCCTACCACCGCTCAGTCAGACTGCTATATCAAATCATTGACTGAATTGTAATATAAAAAACACAGAAATACGAGCATTAGGTCATTAATATGGTCAAATCCAGAAACTATCATTTAGAAAACAAAATGTTTATTCTTTCAGTGAAATACGGAACCGTTCCGTATTTTACAGAACGGGTGGCATCCAGGAATCAGGAGGATAGAGTTATGGTCAGATTTGCCAAATGGAGGGCGAGGGAGAGCTTTGTACGCATCTCTGTGTGTGGAGTAAAGGTGGTCTAGAATTGTTTTCCCTCTGGTTGCACATTTAACATGCTTATAGAAATGGGGTAAAACTGATTTAAGTTTTCCTGCATTAATTAAAGTCCCCGGCCACTAGTAGCGCCACATCTGGATAGGTGTTTTCCTGTTTGCTTATGGAGGAATACAGCTCATTGAGTGCGGTTTTTGTGCCAGTCTCGGCCTGTGGTGGTATGTAGACAGCTACAAAAAATACAGATATACTCTCTAGGTAAATGGTGTGGTCTACAGCTTATCAAGAGATACTCTACCTCAGGCGAGCAAAACCTTGAGACTTCCTTAGATATCGTGCACCAGCTATTGTTTAGAAATATGCATTGGCCCTCACCCTGTTTCTTACCAGAGGCTGCTGTTCTGTCCTACCGATGGAGTGTATAACCTGCCAGCTGTTTGTTCTTAATGTCGTCGTTCAGCCACAACTCTGTGAAACATAAGATATTACAGTTTTTAATGTCCCGTTGGTAGGATATACGTGCTTTCAGTTTGTCCCATTTATTTTCCAAATATTGAACGTTAGCTAGCAGAACGGAAGGCAAGGGCAGATCCTGATCTCTTTCCGCGAAACCTACGTTTCCTATTCCAGCGAATCACGGGGATCTGGGCCTGGTCGGGTGTCTGTAGTATATCCCTCGCGTCCGACTCATTGAAGAACTACTCGTCCAATTTGAGGTGAGTAATTCCTGTTCTCATGTCCAGAAGCTATTTTCGGTCATAAGAGACTGTAGTAGCAACATTATGTACAAAACAAGTTACGGACAACGCAAAAAAAATAAAAAAAATAGCGTGGTTGGTTGAGAGCCGATAAGATGGCAGCCCTCCCCCCGGCGCCATGTTTAACAGGTCAAGGTTGTTGTAGAGATCTCTTCAGGATGTTCAACGTCAATCTTACTTGACCTCCTGCTTGGATGATTGATTTTGAACCTGTGACGGAGACCCAAATGACTCCTTATTCCCTATGTAGTGCACTACTTTTGACCAGGGCCCGTAGGGAGTTGGGTACTATTTAAGATGCACCCTGTTTATCCAGTTTTCTGCAGCAAAGGGAGGGATGCTGTTTTTCGTTTTGTAATTGCAGTTTATGTTTTAACAAGAAAATGATTTTCCATGAATCGAATGTAGTCTACTTTCTGTATGCTAAATTTGCCTTTTACTTTGTTGCAAAGCTTATTATTTGCCTATGGGAATTATATTCTACACTGAACAAAAATAGAAATGCAACATGGAACAATTTCAAAGATTTTACTGAGTCAAATTTATTTATATAGCCCTTACATCAAAGGATATCTCAAAGTGCTGTACAGAAACCCAGCCTAAAACCCCAAACAGCAAGCAATGCAGGTGTAGAAGCACGGTGGCTAGGAAAAACTCCCTAGAAAGTCCAAAACCTAGGAAGAAACCTAGAGAGGAACCAGGCTATGAGGGGTTGCCAGTCCTCTTCTGGCTGTGCCGGGTGGAGATTATAACAGAACATGGCCAAGATGTTCAAATGTTCATAAATGACCAGCATGGTCAAATAATAATAATCACAGTAGTTGTCGAGGGTACAACTACAAGTCAGCACCTCAGGAGTAAATGTCAGTTGGCTTTTCATAGCCGATCATTAAGAGTATCTCTACCGCTCCTGCTGTCTCTAGAGAGTTGAAAACAGCAGGTCTGGGACAGGTAGCACGTCCGGTGAACAGGTCAGGGTTCCATAGCCGCAGGCAGAACAGTTGAAACTGGAGCAGCAGCACGGCCAGGTGGACTGGGGACAGCAAGGAGTCATCATGCCAGTTAGTCCTGAGGCATAGTCCTAGGGCTCAGGTCTTCCGAAAGAGAGAATGAGAGAATTAGAGAGAGCATACTTAAATTCACACAGGACACCGGATAAGACGGGAGAAGTACTCCAGATATGACAAACTGACCCTAGCCCCTCGAGACATAAACTACTGCAGCATAAATACTGGAGGCTGAGACAGGAGGGGTTAGGAGACACTGTGGCCCCATCCGATGATACCCCCAGACAGGGCCAAACAGGAAGGATATAACCCCACCCACTTTGCCAAAGCACAGCCCCCACACCACTAGAGGGATATCTTCAACCACCAACTTACCATCCTGAGACAAGGCCGAGTATAGCCCACAAAGATCTCCGCCACGGCACCACCCAAGGGGGGGCGCCGGCCCAGACAGGAAGATCACGTCAGTGACTCAACCCACTCAAGTGACTTACCCCTCCTAGGGACGGCATGAAAGAGCACCAGTAAGCCAGTGACTCAGCCCCTGTAATAAGGTTAGAGGCAGAGAATCCCAGTGGAGCGAGGGGAACCGGCCAGGCAGAGACAGCAAAGGCGGTTCGTTGCTCCAGAGCCTTTCCGTTCACCTTCACACTCCTGGGCCAGACTACACTCAATCATATGACCCACTGAAGAGCTGAGTCTTCAGTAAAGACTTAAAGGTTGAGACCGAGTCGGCGTCTCTCACATGGGTAGGCAGACCATTCCAGAAAAATGGAGCTCTATAGGAGAAAGCCCTGCCTCCAGCTGTTTGCTTAGAAATTCTAGGGACAATTAGGAGGCCTGCGTCTTGTGACCGTAGCGTACGTGTAAGTATGTACGGCAGGACCAAATCGGAAAAATAGGTAGGAGCAAGCCCATGTAATGCTTTGTAGGTTAGCAGTCAAACCTTGAAATCAGCCCTTGCCTTAACAGGAAGCCAGTGTAGGGAGGCTACCACTGGAGTAATATGACCATTTTTTGGGGTTCTAGTCAGGATTCTAGCAGCCGTATTTAGCACTAACTGAAGTGTATTTAGTGCTTTATCCGGGTAGCCGGAAAGTAGAGCATTGCAGTAGTCTAACCAAGAAGTAACAAAAGCATGGATTCATTTTTCTGCATCATTTATGGACAGAAAGTTTCTGATTTTTGCAATGTTACGTAGATGGAAAAAAAGCTGTCCTTGAAACAGTCTTGATATGTTTGTCAAAAGAGAGATCAAGGTCCAGAGTTACGCCGAGGTCCTTCACAGTTTTATTTGAGACGACTTTACAACCATCAAGATTAATTGTCAGATTCAACAGAAGATCGCTTTGTATCTTGGGACCTAGAACAAGCATCTCTGTTTTGTCCGAGTTTAAAAGTAGAACGTTTGCAGCCATCCACTTCCTTATGTCTGAAACACAGGCTTCTAGCGAGGACAATTTTGGGGCTTCACCATGTTTCATTGAAATATACAGCTGTGTGTCATCCGCATAGCAGTGAAAGTTAACATTATGTTTTCGAATGACATCCTCAAGAGGTAAAATATACAGTGAAAACAATAGTGGTCCCAAAACGGAACCTTGAGGAACACCGAAATGTACAGTTGATTTTTCAGAGGACAAACCATTCACAGAGACAAACTGATATCTTTCTGACAGATAAGATCTAAACCAGGCCAGAACTTGTCCGTGTAGACCAATTTGGGTTTCCAATCTCTCCAAAAAGAATGTGGTGATCGATGGTGTCAAAGGCAGCACTAAGGTCTAGGAGCACGAGGACAGATGCAGAGCCTCGGTCTGACGCCATTAAAAGGTCATTTACCACCTACACAAGTGCGGTCTCAGTGCTATGATGGGGTCTAAAACCAGACTGAAGCATTTCGTATACATTGTTTTTCTTCAGGAAGGCAGTGAGTTGCTGCTCAACAGATTTTTTTTCTCTTGTTTTTTAATTGAGAGGAATGGAAGATTCGATATAGGCCGATAGTTTTTTATATTTTCTGGGTCAAGGTTTGGCTTTTTCAAGAGAGGCTTTTTTACTGCCACTTTTAGTGAGTTTGGTACACATCCGGTGGATAGAGAGCCGTTTATTATGTTCAACTTAGGAGGGCCGAGCACAGGAAGCAGCTCTTTCAGTAGTTTAGTTGGAATAGGGTCCAGTATGCAGCTTGAAGGTTTAGAGGCCATGATTATTTTCATCATTGTGTCAAGAGATATAGTACTAAAACACTAGAGTGTCTCTCTTGATCCTAGGTCCTGGCAGAGTTGTGCAGACTCAAGACAGCTGAGCTTCGGAGGAATACGCAGATTTAAAGAGGAGTCTGTAATTTGCTTTCTAATGATCATGATCTTTTCCTCAAAGAAGTTCATGAATTTATTACTGCTGAAGTGAAAGCCATCCTCACTTGGGGAATGCTGCTTTTTAGTTAGCTTTGCGACAGTATCAAAAATAAATTTCGGATTGTTCTTATTTTCCTCAATTAAGTTGTAAAAATAGGATGATCGAGCAGCAGTGAGGGCTCTTCGATACTGCACGGTACTGTCTTTCCAAGCTAGTCGGAATACTTCCAGTTTGGTGTGGCGCCATTTCCGTTCCAATTTTCTGTAAGCTTGCTTCAGAGCTCGGGTATTTTCTGTATACCAGGGAGTTAGTTTCTTATGACAAATGTTTTTCGTTTTTAGGGGTGCAACTGCATCTAGGGTATTGCGCAAGGTTAAATTGAGTTCCTCAGTTAGGTGGTTAACTGATTTTTGTTCTCTGACGTCCTTGGGTAGGCAGAGGGAGTCTGGAAGGGCATCAAGGAATCTTTGTGTTGTCTGAGAATTTATAGCACAACTTTTGATGCTCCTTGGTTGGGGTCTGAGCAGATTATTTGTTGCGATTGCAAACGTAATAAAATGGTGGTCCGATAGTCCAGGATTATGAGGAACAACATTAAGATCTACAACATTTATTCCATGGTACAAAACTAGGTCCAGAGTATGACTGTGACAGTGAGTAGGTCCAGAGACATGTCGATGATGGCTCCGAAAGCCTTTTGGAGTGGGTCTGTGGACTTTTCCATGTGAATATTAAAATCACCAAAAATTAGAATATTATCTGCTATGACTACAAGGTCCTATAGGAATTCAGGGAACTCGGTGAGGAACGCTGTATACGGCCCAGGAGGCCTGTAAACAGTAGCTATAAAAAGTGATTGAGTTGGCCGCGTAGATTTCATGACTAGAAGCTCAAAAGACGAAAACGTCATTTTTTTTTTTTGTAAATTGAAATTTGCTATTGTAAATGTTAGCAACACCTCCGCCTTTGCGGGATGCACGGGGGATATGGTCACTAGTGTAACCAGGAGGTGAGGCCTCATTTAACACAGTAATTCATCAGGCTTAAGCCATGTTTCAGTCAGGCCAATCACATCAAGATTATGATCAGTGATTAGTTCATTGACTATAACTGCCTTTGAAGTGAGGGATCTAACATTAAGTAGCCCTATTTTGAGATGTGAGGTATCACGATCTCTTTCAATAATGGCAGGAATGAAGTAGGTCTTTATCCTAGTGAGATTGCTAAGGCGAACACTGCAATGTTTAGTTTTTCCCCAGCCCAGGTCGAGGCACAGACACCGTCTCAATGGGGATAGCTGAGCTGACTACACTGACTGTGCTAGTGGCAGACTCCACTAAGCTGGCAGGCTGGCTAACAGCCAATTATCTACAAATTCTATCTTTTGGGAGGGGCAGAAAACAGTTTTCAACCAGCGATTGAGTTGTGAGGCTCTGCTGTAGAGCTCATCACTCCCCCTAACTGGGAGGGGGCCAGAGACAATTACTCGATGCCGACACATCTTTCTAGCTGATCTTTCACGCTGAAGCTATGTTGCGCTTGGTGACCTCTGACTGTTTCATCCTAACATCGTTGGTGCCGACGTGGATAACAATATCTCTATACTCGCCAGTTTTAGCTTTAGCCAGCACCATCTTCAGATTATCCTTAACGTCGGTAGCCCTGCCCCCTGGTAAACAGTGTATGATCGCTGGATGATTCGTTTTAAGTTTAATACTGCGGGTAATGGAGTCGCCAATGACTAGGGTTTTCAATTCGTCAGAGCTAATGGTGGGAAGCTTTGGCGTCTCAGACCCCGTAACGGGAGAAGTAGAGACAAGAGAAGGCTCGGCCATCAGACTCCGACTCGCTGCTTAATGGGGAAAACCGGTTGAAAGTTTCTGTCGACTGAATGAGCGACACCGGTTAAGCATTCCTACAGCATTTCTCTCCAGAAGCAATGAGAAAGTTGTCCGTCTGCGGGGACTGTGCGAGGGGATTTATACTACTATCTGTACTTACTGGTGGCACAGACGCTGTTTCATCCTTTCCTACACTGAAATTACCCTTGCCTAACGATTGCGTCTGAAGCTGGGCTTGCAGCACAGTTATCATCGCCGTAAGGTGATCGTTCTCCTGTATATTATGAGTACAGCGACTGCAATTAGAAGGCATCATGTTAATGTTACTACTTAGCTTCGGATGGTGGAGGTCCTGACGAACCATGTCCAGATAAAGCGTCCGGAGTGAAAAAGTTGAATGGGAAAAAGAAAAAAAAGTTGTGAGGGGGAAAAAATAAATAATATAAACGGTAATTATAAAGTAAAAACCGTAAAGTTGTCAGGTAGCAAAGTAAGGTTTACAGCTCATATAAGGAAATCAGTCAATTTAAATATATAAGTGAATCCCTTAATCTATGGATTTCACATGACTGGAAATACAGATATACATATGTTGGTCATGGATACCTTAAAGAACCAAAAACAAATTAAATAGGGGCGTGGATCAGAAAACCAGTCAGTATCTGGTGTGATAACCATTTGCCTCAAGCAGCGTGACACATCTCCTTTGCATAGATTTTAGAGGTTGACCGATTTTAAAAAATTCAACGCCCATACCAATTATTGGAGGACCAAAAGAAGCCGATACCGATTAATCGGACGATTTTATGTGTGTGTGTGTGTGTGTGTGTGTGTGTGTGTGTGTGTGTGTGTGTGTGTGTGTGTGTGTGTGTGTATATGTGTATGTATATACACTGCTCAAAAAAATAAAGGGAACACTTAAACAACACAATGTAACTCCAAGTCAATCACACTTCTGTGAAATCAAACTGTCCACTTAAGAAGCAACACTGATTGACAATAAATTTCACATGCTGTTGTGCAAATGGAATAGACAAAAGGTGGAAATTATAGGCAATTAGCAAGACACCCCCAATAAAGGAGTGGTTCTGCAGGTGGTGACCACAGACCACTTCTCAGTTCCTATGCTTCCTGGCTGATGTTTTGGTCACTTTTGAATGCTGGCGGTGCTTTCACCCTAGTGGTAGCATGAGACGGAGTCTACAACCCACACAAGTGGCTCAGGTAGTGCAGCTCATCCAGGATGGCACATCAATGCGAGCTGTGGCAAGAAGGTTTGCTGTGTCTGTCAGCGTAGTGCCCAGAGCATGGAGGAGCTACCAGGAGACAGGCCAGTACATCAGGAGACGTGGAGGAGGCCGTAGGAGGGAAACAACCCAGCAGCAGGACCGCTACCTCCGCCTTTGTGCAAGGAGGAGCAGGAGGAGCACTGCCAGAGCCCTGCAAAATGACCTCCAGCAGGCCACAAATGTGCATGTGTCTGCTCAAACGGTCAGAAACAGACTCCATGAGGGTGGTATGAGGGCCCGACGTCCACAGGTGGGGGTTGTGCTTACAGCCCAACACCGTGCAGGATGTTTGGCATTTGCCAAAGAACACCAAGATTGGCAAATTCGCCACTGGCGCCCTGTGCTCTTCACAGATGAAAGCAGGTTCACACTGAGCACATGTGACAGACGTGACAGAGTCTGGAGACGACGTGGAGAATGTTCTGCTGCCTGCAACATCCTCCAGCATGACCAGTTTGGCGGTGGGTCAGTCATGGTGTGGGGTGGCATTTCTTTGGGGGTCCGCACAGCCCTCCATGGGCTCTCCAGAGGTAGCCTGACTGTCATTAGGTACCGAGATGAGATCCTCAGACCCCTTGTGAGACCATATGCTGGTGCGGTTGGCCCTGGGTTCCTCCTAATGCAAGACAATGCTAGAGCTCATGTGGCTGGAGTATGTCAGCAGTTCCTGCAAGAGGAAGGCATTGATGTACTGGACTGGCCCGCCTGTTCCCCAGACCTGAATCCAATTGAGCACATCTGGGACATCATGTCTCGCTCCATCCACCAACGCCACGTTGCACCACAGACTGTCCAGGAGTTGGCGGGATGCTTTAGTCCAGGTCTGGGAGGAGATCCCTCAGGAGACCATCCGCCACCTCATCAGTCGCATGCCCAGGCGTTGTAGGGAGGTCATACAGGCACGTGGAGGCCACACACACTACTGAGCCTCATTTTGACTTGTTTTAAGGACACTACATCAAAGTTGGATCAGCTTGTAGTGTGGTTTTCCACTTTAATTTTGAGTGCGACTCCAAATCCAGACCTCCATGGGTTGATAAATTTGATTTCCATTGATCATTTTTGTGTGATTTTGTTGTCAGCACATTCAACTATGTAAAGAAAAAAGTATTTAATAAGAATATTTCATTTATTCAGATCTAGGATGTGTTATTTTAGTGTTCCCTTTATTTTTTTGAGCAGTGTGTATATATATATATATATATATATATATATATATATATATCTCATACATACATATAGTGTCAACCCTAAGTCTAAATATTGCTGTTACATTGCACAACCTTCAATGTTATGTCATAATTATGTTAAATCCTTGCAAATTAGTTTGGAATGAGCCAGGCGGCCCAAACTGTTGCATATACCCTGATTCTGATTGCAATGAACGCAAGAGAAGTGACACAATTTCGCTAGTTAATATTGGCTGCTAACATTAATTTATTTTAACTAAATATGCAGGTTTTAAAAAATATACTTCTGTGTATTGATTTTAAGAAAGGCATTGATGTTTATGGTTAGGTACATTCGTGCAACGATTTTGCTTATTTCGCGAATGCGTTTTTGTTAAATATTCCCCTGTTTGGCAAAGTAGGCTGTGATTCAATGATAAATTAACAAGCACCACATTGATTATATGCAACGCAGGACAAGCTAGTTAACCTAGTAATATCATCAACCATGTGTAGTTAACTAGTGATTATGTGACGATTGGTGGTTTTTATAAGATTAGTTTAATCCTAGCTAGCAACTTACCTTGGCTCCTTGCTGCACTTGCGTAACAGGTGGTCAGCCTGCCACGCAGTTTCCTCTTGGAATGCAATGTAATCGGCCATAATCGGCGTCCAAAAATGCACATTACCGATTGTTATGAAAACTTGAAATCGGCCCTAATTAATCGGCCATACCGATTTAGTCGGTCGACCTCGAATAGATTTGATCAGGCTGTTAATTGTGGCCTGTGGAATTTTGTCCCACTGTACTTCAATGGCTGTGGTAAGTTTCTGGATATTGGCGGGAACTGGAACACGCTGTCGTACACGTGGATCCAGGGCGTCCCAAACATGCTCAATGGGTGACATGTCTGGTGAGCAGGCCATGGAAGAACTGGTACATTTTCAACTTCCAGGAACTGTGTACAGATCCTTGCGACATGGGGCCGTGCATAATCAAGATGAAACATGAGGTGATGGCGGAGGATGAACAATGGGTCTCAGTATCTCGTCACGGTATCTCTGTGCATTCACATTGCCATCGTTAAAATGCAATTGTATTCGTTGTCCGTAGCTTATTCCTGCCAATACCATAACCCCTCCCCAGCACTTTGTTCACAACACTGACATCAGCATACCACTCAACCACACCAGCACACTTCTCCAGCGTGTCAGTGGCATTCGAAGGTGAGCATTTGCTTGCTAAAGTCGGTTACAACGCCAAACTGCAGTCAGGTCAAGATCCTAGTGAGAACGACGAGCACACAGATGAGCTTCCCTGAGACGGTTTGACAGTTTTTGCAGAAACTCTTCGGTTGTGCAAACCCATAGATTTATCAACTGTCCGGGTGGCAGGCACAGCCAATCAGAATGAGTTTTTCCCCACAAAAAGGCTTTATTACAGACAGCAATACTCCTCAGATTCATCAGCGATCAAGGTGGCTGGTCTCAGATGATCTCACAGGTGAAGAAGGTGGATGTACTGCCAAATTCTCTAAAATTACGTTGGAGGCGGCTTATGGTAGAGAAATTAACATTCAACTCTTTGGCTATAGCTCTGATGGACATTCCTGCAGTCAGCATGCCAATTGCATGCTCCCTCGACTTGAGGCATCTGTGGAGTTGTGTTGTGTGACAACTGCACATGCTAGTGGCCTTTTATTGTCCCCAGCACAAGGTGCACCTGTGTAAGGGTCATGCTGTTTAATCAGCTTCTTGATATGCCACACCTGTCAGGTGGATGGATTATCTTGGCAAATGAGAAATGCTCACCAACAGGGATGTAAACAAATTTGTACCCACAATTCTAGAGAAATAAGCATTTTGTGTGTATGGAATTTCTGGGTTCTTTTATTTCAGCTCTTGAAACATGGGATCAACACTTTACATGTTGCGTTTATATTTTTGTCCAGTGTATATTAATGCTTGATCCCTGCCTGTGTCCTGTGTTCAGATGCAGACCAAGCGGTCAGTGTGGAGTGAGATGGACCACCTGCGTGTGGTGATGATGGGCCAGCCAGGGTCAGTGGAGGTCCAAAAGTTCCCCCACGCTCTCATCTCCATCTACCTGGTGCTGGCTTTCACACCCTTCATCACCTTCCTCATCGTCAACGTGGCAGCAGAGAAGGAACACAGACTCAAAGACACCATGACCATGATGGGCCTCTACGACTCTGCCTTCTGGTCAGTAGGATGATTTGTGTTTGTTAAAGTAACTGCTGTATACATTTATACTATATTGCCTTAAAGAACCTCCAACAGTTAACTGACTCAATGATGGAGGCTGGCGTACCATGTGCAACGCTAGGTTGTTAAAGAAATAACATTACTAAGGCTTTTTACATCATCCCACGTAAGGGCGGCAGGTAACCTAGTGGTTAGAGCGTTGGACTAGTAACCGAAATGTTGCAAGATCGAATCCCAGAGCTGACAAGGTAAAAATCTGTTGTTCTGCCCCTGAACAAGGCAGTTAACCCACTGTTCCTAGGCCATCATTGAAAATAAGAATTTGTTCTTAACTGACTTGCCTAGTTAAATAAAGGTAAAATTTAAAAAATAAGAGTCTGAGGGGACTATTTTTACATAATTTATGTTACGATATCTGCTTTTTTTTTCTCTACAAAGGTGTGTGTGTGTGTTGATGTTTCAACAGGCTGTCGTGGGGCCTGCTGTATGCAGCTCTGGTCACCACCATGTCCATCCTCATGTCCATCATCGCTACCTATACAGCCCTCTTCCCCAACAGTGACTTCATCGTCATCTTCCTCCTCATCTTCCTCTACGGCATCTCCTCTGTGAGTACCTCTAATGAGCCCTGGTTGGTTCATGACATGACATTTAATGTGTGTTCAATTAAATCCCTGAAACAGAAGAACAGAGTTGAAGTTCAGACTGTTCTAAAAGATAATATACAGTACCAGTCAAAAGTTTGGACACACCTACTCATTTCAGGGTTTTTCTTTATTTTTACTATTTTCTACATTGTAGAATTATAGTAAAGACATCAAAACTATGAAATAACACACATGGAATCATGTAGTAACCAAAAAAGTGTTAAACAAATCTAAATATATTTATTGCATCACTGCCTGGTATGGCAACTACTCGGCCTCTGACCGCAAGGCACTACAGAGGGTAGTGCGTATGGCTCAGTACATCACTGGGGCCAAGCTTCCTGCCTTCCAGGACCTCTATACACGAGCAATGGACAGTAGACCAGTGGAAATGTTTTCTTTGGTCCGAGTCCAAATTTGGGATTTTTGGTTCCAACCGCTGTGTCTTTGTAAGACGCAGAGTAGATGAATGGATGGTCTCCGCATATGTGGTTCCCACCGTGAAGAATGGAGGAGGAGGTGTGGGGGTGTTCCGGTACTCTTTTTGGGTGTCGGTACTGTTTATATTTAGGTGCAGGAACTACACTATACTTTTGAGCTAATATTCTATAAGAGGAACAGGAGCTCAAGCAGTAGAACATTTGAAGTTCCAGTATTCCGCTCCAGGGAGCTCCTGCCCAAGTCGAGCACTGCTGCTATAAAAGTGAACAGTGTTTGCGTGTGATTAGGGGTGTATTCATTCCACCGATTCTGTTGAGAAAAATATCTTAACAAAACGGGAATAAACATACCTGAATTTGTCCAATAGAAACTCACATTTGGATCTGTTGAACTAATGATTACACCATAGATCAACTAGATGCAGGCAATAGTGTGCAAGGCATTTATGAATGTGTCACCACTCTCTGTTGCCTTGATTACTCAAAATTCTTTCAACCTGTGCACATACGCTGTAAACTTTCATTCATAGGCTAGGTTGTAGCAGCCTCATGATGGGTTCAGGGAAAATTTGAGTATCATGTAGTAGCCTAAAGCTATCGACATTACATACGTTTAGGCCAGTACATGATCACTAGCTGGCTACCACTTGGTTACTCAAATCTGCACCTTAGAGGCTGCGGCCCTATTTACATAGACATGGAATCACTGCTCACTTTAATAATGGAACACTAGTCACTTTAATAATGTTTATATATTGCTTTAGTCATTTCATATGTATATACTGTATTTTTGTCTATTCCACTAAGGCATTGCTTGTCCTAATATTTATATTTCTTCATTCCATTATGTGTGTATTGTTGTGAGTTGTTAGATATTACTGCACTGTTGGAGCAAGGAACAAACATTTCACTACACTCGCAATAACATCTGCTAAATATGTGTATGTAACCAATACAATTTGAATGGAATATGAATGACAGTTGTCGTGGTAATTTCCTGTATTACTCAATAAAGAGAGAGAGAGAGAGCCAACCACACACAAGTCAGAGTTAAATTATATATTCCATCTTTAATATACACTGCTCAAAAAAATCAAGGGAACACTAAAATAACACATCCTAGATCTGAATGAATGAACTATTCTTATTAAATACTTTTTTCTTTACATAGTTGAATGTGCTGACAACAAAATCACACAAAAATGATCAATGGAAATCAAATTTATCAACCCATGGAGGTCTGGATTTGGAGTCACACTCAAAATTAAAGTGGAAAACCACACTACAGGCTGATCCAACTTTGATGTAATGTCCTTAAAACAAGTCAAAATGAGGCTCAGTAGTGTGTGTGGCCTCCACGTGCCTGTATGACCTCCCTACAACGCCTGGGCATGCTCCTGATGAGGTGGCGGATGGTCTCCTGAGGGATCTCCTCCCAGACCTGGACTAAAGCATCCGCCAACTCCTGGACAGTCTGTGGTGCAACGTGGCGTTGGTGGATGGAGCGAGACATGATGTCCCAGATGTGCTCAATTGGATTCAGGTCTGGGGAACGGGCGGGCCAGTCCATAGCATCAATGGCTTCCTCTTGCAGGAACTGCTGACACACTCCAGCCACATGAGGTCTAGCATTGTCTTGCATTAGGAGGAACCCAGGGCCAACCGCACCAGCATATGGTCTCACAAGGGGTCTGAGGATCTCATCTCGGTACCTAATGGCAGTCAGGCTACCTCTGGCGAGCCCATGGAGGGCTGTGCGGACCCCCAAAGAAATGCCACCCTACACCATGACTGACCCACCGCCAAACCGGTCATACTGGAGGATGTTGCAGGCAGCAGAACATTCTCCACGTCGTCTCCAGACTCTGTCACGTCTGTCACATGTGCTCAGTGTGAACCTGCTTTCATCTGTGAAGAGCACAGGGCGCCAGTGGCGAATTTGCCAATCTTGGTGTTCTTTGGCAAATGCCAAACGTCCTGCACGGTGTTGGGCTGTAAGCACAACCCCCACCTGTGGACGTCGGGCCCTCATACCACCCTCATGGAGTCTGTTTCTGACCGTTTGAGCAGACACATGCACATTTGTGGCCTGCTGGAGGTCATTTTGCAGGGCTCTGGCAGTGCTCCTCCTGCTCCTTCTTGCACAAAGGCGGAGGTAGCGGTCCTGCTGCTGGGTTGTTTCCCTCCTACGGCCTCCTCCACGTCTCCTGATGTACTGGCCTGTCTCCTGGTAGCGCCTCCATGCTCTGGACACTACGCTGACAGACACAGCAAACCTTCTTGCCACAGCTCGCATTGATGTGCCATCCTGGATGAGCTGCACTACCTGAGCCACTTGTGTGGGTTGTAGACTCCGTCTCATGCTACCACTAGAGTGAAAGCACCGCCAGCATTCAAAAGTGACCAAAACATCAGCCAGGAAGCATAGGAACTGAGAAGTGGTCTGTGGTCACCACCTGCAGAACCACTCCTTTATTGGGGGTGTCTTGCTAATTGCCTATAATTTCCACCTGTTGTCTATTCCATTTGCACAACAGCATGTGACATTTATTGTCAATCAGTGTTGCTTCCTAAGTGGACAGTTTGATTTCACAGAAGTGTGATTGACTTGGAGTTACATTGTGTTGTTTAAGTGTTCCCTTTATTTTTTTGAGCAGTGTATATACAAGCTTCACCAAAGCCCTTTTTTGACTCTCAGATTAATTCAGGGTCTATAAATGAATTCTCTGAGAGTGCTTACAAAACAATTCTTAGTTTCATTTATAGCCAAGATACACCCCTCTCAACTTACAAAGAATCCTTTACCCGAAAGAGGAGTATCTTATCAGCTATAAATCATCGTTCAGTTTGATCTCCCAAGACAAGGTTTCAATCTCATGCTTGATACTTCACTGTCTACCAAAACATTACCTCATCCAATGGCATATATCAATTGTCATTTCTAGATACTCCCAGACCTGGACAAACTCAAAATCAGACAGTTAGCCTCTTAGGTCAAATACTAGGTCAAGATAAGGGCAACCTCAGAGGGGAAATACAATGGTTCCAAACACTGCCAAACTCCTTCCCCCTATGAGAAAAGTAGGGAGTGACTGGCGTACAGACATTGTATGAGATAACTAACTGGTTCCCCATTAATAACGCCATCCCGTCACATGGTTTAGGAATAGTTACAGACACATTCCCATAAGAAAACAACGTTCCACTCTGTCCTCCTCCCCTTCTGATATTCTACATAGCACCACATGGTTTAACAGATACATTGACTTATGAAGACAAGCCTGACCTCTCCCCTCTCTGGCCCCAAGTTGCTAAGCCCTATCACAGAAGGGGAAAATGCACTGCCAACCCTATATTCCAAAGGGCACCATTCTAATGACAAGTATCTCACAAGCATATGATGAAAATAACATCTTATCTATCTATGTTACTTAGCTAAATCTGATTCTGCCATGACACAGTCATCCAATATGCTGTAATAGATATAAGGCCATGTTCATGAAAAAATATATACAGTTGAAGTCAAAAGTTTACATACAGTTAGGTTGGAGTCATTAAATTCGTATTTCAACCACTAAAACACATTTCTTGTTAACCAACTATAGTTTTGGCAAGTTGGTTAGGACATCTACTTTGTGCATGACACAAGTCATTTTTCCAACAATGGTTTACTAACAGATTATTTCACTTATAATTCACTGTATCACAATTCCATTGGGTCAGAAGTTTACATACACTAAGTTGATTGTGCCTTTAAACAGCTTGGAAAATTCCAGAAAATGATGTCATGACTTTGGAAGCTTCTGATAAGCTAATTGACATAATTTGAGTCAATTGGAGGTGTACCTGTGGATGTATTTCAAGGCCTACCTTCAAACTCAGTGCCTCTTTGCTTGACATCATGGGAAAATCAAAAGAAATCAGCCAAGACCTCAGGGGGAAAAATGTAGATCTCCACAAGTCGGGTTCATCCTTGGGGGCAATTTCCAAACACCTGAAGGTACCACGTTCATCTATACAAACAATAGTACGCAAGTATAAACACCATGGGACCCCGCAGCCGTCATACCGTTCTGGAGGGAGACGCGTTCTGTCTCCCAGAGATAAACGTACTTTGGTGCGAAAAGTGCAAATCAATCCCAGAACAACAGCAAAGGACCTTGTGAAGATGCTGGAGGAAACGGGTACAAAAGTATCTATCACAGTAAAATGAGTCACAGTAAAATGAGTCCTATATCGACATAACCTGAAAGGCCGCTCAGCAAGGAAGAAGACGCTGCTCCAAAACCCGCCATAAAAAAGCCAGACTACAGTTTGCAACTGCACATGGACAAAGATGGTACTTTTTGGAGAAATGTCCTCTGGTCTGATGAAACAAAAATAGAACTGTTTAGCCATAATGACCATCGTTATGTTTGGATGAAAAAGGGGGAGGCTTGCAAGCCGAAGAACACCATCCCAACCGTGAAGCACGGGGGTGGCAGCATCATGTTGTGGGGGTGCTTTGCTCCAGGAGGGACTGTTGCACTTCACAAAATTGATGGCATCGTGAGGAAGGAAAATTATATGGATATATTGAAGCAACATCTCAACACATCAGTCAGGAAGTTAAAGCTTGGTCGCAAATGGTTCTTCCAAATAGACAATGACCCCAAGCATACTTCCAAAGTTGTGGCAAAATGTCTTAAGAACAACAAAGTCAAGGTATTGGAGTGGCCATCACAAAGCCCTGACCTCAATCCCATAGAACATTTGTGGGCAGAACTGAAAAGGTGTGTGTGAGCAAGGAGGCCTACAAACCTGACTCAGTTACACCAGCTCTGGAATGGCCAAAATTCACCCAGCTTATTGTGGGAAGCTTGTGGAAGGCTACAAGAAACGTTTGACCCAAGTTAAACAATTTAAAGGCAATGCTACCAAATACTAATTGAGTGTATGTAAACTTCTGACCCACTGGGAATGTGATGCAAGAAATAAAATCTGAAATAAATCATTTTCTCTACTATTATTGTGACATTTCACATTCTTAAAATTAAGTGGTGATCCTAACTGACCTAAAACAGGGATTTTTTACTAGGATTAAATGTCAGGAATTGTGAATACTGAGTTTAAATGTATTTGGCTAAGGTGTATGTGAACTTCTGACTTCAACTGTATAATCTTTCCTCATCTTAAATGGCACCGACCGCCACTGGTGTGGGTGTTTGTATGTGTGACACCGACTGGCTTGATTCGGTCCTTTGTAGCAACATTTGAAAGTGTTTTTTACATTGGATAAAAGTAGAGACTCAGAGCTGAAATTTTTTATATCATACACTGCAGTTATGCTTTGAAAGTTGATTAACTTGTAACTCCACTTATGAGAAAATGGCCCTTGAATGTTTGTGTACACCTTCTGGAGAGCTCTTCTTTGTCTATACCCATTCATCATTGTTCACACCCTCTTAAGCCTTAGCCCCACCCATATTTTTAAGGATTCACATGTGAGGCCATGTGCTAAACATAGTGAGTAGTTTGTAAACAACTAAAGATTTAAATACTAAAAGTGATAAGTAGTAGCAAAAATACACTTCATCTAGTCCTTGGCCTGTGTCCTAATCTGACTTTTGGGCAGGTCATGTTCTTCACTTTACCATTTCTGGTAAACACACAACATATCAAACAAAATCAAAGTTTATTTTTCACATGCTCAGATGCAAAAGGTGTAAATGATACAGTGAAATGGTTACTTGCATATTTGCATAGTAGCAATATCAAAAATAGAAAGTGTCCATGTAAATATGTTATATTTATAAGATGATTCTTACCCAGACACACTTGTCTAAATTGATGGGTCATGTGAAAGAAGTGCTATAACCCCCAGCCACATCTAGTTAAGTGTCACTATTGTCTAGACATGTTCATGAAATACAATAGATGACCGTAATCACACCTGGCCAACTTGGTGGGTCATGTCATCTGGCGAAGGAGTCTTTTGTTTAGACATGTAGCTAGATAAACAATGAACCTAATGGTGCTTTCAAGACAACTGGGAACTTGGAAAAATACGAGGTCAAATCATGGCATCAGTGCTCTTCGGGTTGGAAAGTCGGGACTCTATAATGAGGCCCAAGATTCTGAGTTGGATGACATCACACACACAAAAAAAAATCCCAGTAGGGGCTCGTTTTTTTTCATGAGTTCCCAGTTGTTTTGAATGCGGTAATAATCCCAACCATAACTACTGGCAATACAAACTGATTGTCATAGTTAGCTACTATGCATGAATCTGCAGGTAGCTAAAGCTAACTAGGTTCAATGTTAGCTAGCTAGCTAACATTAGGTTATGACTAGCAATGCAAATGGCTTTCTGAGATACAAATAATATTACTACACAGATCATACACGTAATGTTAGCTAGCGAGCCAGCCAGCTAACATTAGCTAGCAAATGTTATCTAACAGTAGCATTGAGGGTCCCCAAGAACACAGTTGCCTCCATCATTCTTAATTGGAAGAAGTTTGGAACCACCCAGACTCTTCCTAGAGCTGGCTGCCTGGTCAAACTGAGCAGCCGGGGAGAAGGGACTTGGTCAGGGAGGTGACCAAGAACCCAATGGTCAATCTGACAGAGCTTCGGAGTCCCTCTGTGGAGAGGGGAGAACCTGCTAGAACAGGGGTGGGAAACTCCAGTCCTCGAGGGCCTGATTGGTGTCACACTTTTTCTCCATCCCTAGCAAACACAGCTGATTAATCAAATGTCATTCTAAACTGAAGATCATGATTAGGTGATTATTGGAGTCAGGTGTGTTAGCTGGGGCAAAACTGTGGCACCAATCAGGACTGGAATTGCCCAACCCTGTTCTAGAAGGACAACCGTTTTTGCAGTACTCCACCTATCATGCCTTTATGGTAGAGTGACTAGATGGATGTCACTCCTCAGTAAAAGTACAAGACATCCCTCTTGGAGTTTGCCAAATGGCACTTAAAGACTCTCAGAGAAGCAAGATTCTCTGGTCTGATGAAACCAAGATTTAAGTCTTTGGCCTGTATGCCAAGCGTCACGTGTGGAGGAAACCTGGCACCATCCCTATGGTGAAGCATGGTGGTGGCAGCATCATGCTGTGGGGATGTTTTTCAGAGGCAGGGACTGGGAGACTAGTCAGGATTGAAGGAAAGATGAACAGAGCAAAGTACAGAGATATCCTTGATGAAAACCTGCTACAGAGCTCTCAGGACCTCAGACTGAGGTGAAGGTTCACCTTCCAACAGGACAACAACCCTAAGCACACAGTTAAGACAACGCAGGAGTGACTATGGGACAAGTCTCAATGGCCTTGAGTGGCCCAGCCAGAGCCCAGACTTAATCCTGATCGAACATTTCTGGAGAGACCTGAAAATAGCTGTGCAGCAACCCTCCTCATCCAACCTCACAGAGCTTGAGAGGATCTGCAGAGAAGAATGGGAGAAACTCCCCAAATACAGGTGTGTGCCAAGCTGGTGGCATCATACCCAAGAAGACTTGAGGCTGTAATCGCTGCCAATGGCGCTTCAACAAAGTACTGAGTAAAGGGTCTGAATACTTAATTATTTCAGTTTATTTATTATAAATTGGTAGCATTTCTAAACCTGTTTTTGCGTTGTTATTATTGCGGTATTGTGTGTAGATTGATGAGGGAAAAAACAACTTAATTTATTTTTGAATAAGGCTGTAACCTACCAGAATGTGGAAAAGTCAAGGGGTCTGAATACTTTCCGAAAGCAGTGTGCGTGTACGTGCAGTATACAAAACATTAAGAACACCTGCTCTTTCCATTACAAACTGACCAGGTGAAAGCTATGATCCCTTATTGATGTCACTTGTTAAATCTGCTTCAATCAGTGTAGATGAAGGGGAGGAGACAGGTTAAAGAAGGTTTTTCAAGCCTTGATACAATTGAGACATGGATTGTGTATGTCTGCCATTCAGGGGGTGCATGGGCAAGAAAGAAATGTAAGAGCCTTTGAATGTGGTATAGTACTGTAGTAGGTACCAGGCGCACCAATTTGTGTCAAGAACTGCAACGCAGGCCTATATATCACCACCGAGCGTTTTCTTCTCCCTTCTCTCTTTCATTCCTTTCTCCGGTGCGCAGAGAGAGAGTCTGACAACAGGTTAATTAAATATGTTTTGTTGTGAAAACATCATACTATTAATGTTCTCAAACTGATTTCACTTGGTTTCCCAAATTAAGCACTGGGTAGCTGAATGAACAGGGTTGGAGAGTCCATGGCATACATAAAATATCATAGAATATCACCTGTGGAGTAGACTACCCGACATGAGTGAAACGAACTGGCGGGAAAGTGGCCGCCATTTGCTAATCGAATGCATACGGATGATGTCTTTTTCTCTTACCACTGTTCCTGCCCATTTGATAATGGGCCATTCTAAATCTAATCTAATTTGATATGTTAGTAAAGACAATGTTTAAATTGAGAATAGAGCCTGATGGGTGAAAATATGATCCAGATTTTGTTATTACCGCTTGAATTGAAAATTGGTTAAATTGAGATTTTGTGTCACTGGCCGTCTACACACAATACCCCATAATGTCAAAGTGGAATTGTGTTTTTAGAAATGTTCAAATTAATTAAAAATGAAGAGCTGAATTGTCATGTGTCAATAAGTGTTCAAACCCTTTGTTATGGCAATGCTAAATAAGTTCAGGAGTAAAATTGTGCTTAACAAGTCACGTAGTAAGTTGCATGGACTCACTCTGTAAGGCAATAATAGTGTTTAACATGATTTTTGAATGACTACCTCGTCTCTGTACCACGTACATACAATTATTTACAAGGTCCCTCAGTCGAGCAGTACATTTCAAACACAGATTCAACCACAAAGACTAACTTGGTTTTCCAATGCCTCGCAAAGAAGGGCACCTATTGGTAGATGGGTAAAAAAACAAAACAGACATTGACTGTCCCCTTGAGCATGGTGAAGTTGTTATTAATTACACTCTGGAGGGTGTATCAATACACCCAGTCACTACAAAGATACAGGCGTCCCTCCTAACTCAGTTGCCGGAGAGGACGGAAGCCGCCCAGGGATTTCACCATGAGGCCAATGGTGACTTTAAAACAGTTACAGAGTTTAATGGCTGTGATAGGAGAAAACTGGGGATGGATCAACAACATTGTAGTTACTCCACAATGCTAACCTAAACGACAGAGTGAAAAGAAGGAAGCCTACAGAATACAAATATTCCTAAACTTGCAACAAGGCACTAAAGTAAAACTGCTAAAAAAAAATGCAACGAAATGAACTTGTCCTGAATACAAGGGTTTTGTTTGGGGAAAATGAAACGGATCACTGAGTACCCCTCATCATATTTTCAAGTATGGTGGTGACTGCATCGTGTTATGGGTATGCTTGTCATCGGAAATGACTAGGGAGTTTTTTTAATAAAATTTTTTATGGAATAGAGCTAAGCACAGGCAAAATCCTAGAGGAAACCCTGGTGCAGTCTGCTTTCTAACAGACACTGGGAGACAAATTCTCCTTTCAGCAGGAAAATAACCTAAAACACAGGGCCAAATATACACTGGAGTTGCATACCAATATGACATTAAATGTTCTTGAGTGGCTTAGTTACACTTTTGACTTAAATCAGCTTGAAAATCTATGGCAAGACTTGAAAATGGCTGTCTAGCAATGATCAACAAACATCTTGACAGAGCTTGAAGAACAGCTGTTATCACTTCCAAAGGTGATTCTAACATGTATTGACCAAGGGGTGTGAATACTTATGTAAATTAGATATTTCTGTAGTTTCATTTTCAATAAATGTGCAAATAAAAAATAACCAACATGTCACTTTGTCATCATGGGGTATTGTGTGTAGATGAGTGAGGGGGGGGGAAAAAACAATTGAATCCATTTTGAATTCAGGCTGTAACACAACAAAATACCTCGAGGTATAAATACTTTCTGAAAGCACTGTATATAAACTCAGAAAAAAAAGAAACGTCCCCTCACTGTCAACTGTGTTTATTTTCAGCATCTTAACATGTGTAGATATTTGTATGAACATAACAAGATTCAACAACTGAGACATAAACTGAACAAGTTCCACAGACTAACAGAAATTGAATATTGTGTCCCTGAACAAAGGGGGGGTTAAAATGAAAAGTAAGTTCCCGGACATTTCTGGGGGGAATGGCCCTAGCCCTCACCCTCCGATCCAACAGGTCCCAGACGTGCTAAATGGGATTGAGATCCGGGCTCTTCGCTGGCCATGGCAGAACACTGACATTCCTGTCTTGCAGGAAATCGTGCACAGAACGAGCAGTATGGCTGGTGGCATTGTCATGCTGGAGGGTCATGTCAGGATGAGCCTGCAGGAAGGGTATCACATGAGGGAGGAGGATGTCTTCCCTGTAACGCACAGCGTTGAGATTGCCTGCAATGACAACAAGCTCAGTCCGATAATGCTGTGACACACCGCCCCAGACCATGATGGACCCTCCACCTCCAAATCAATCCCACTCCAGAGTACAGGCCTCGGTGTAACGCTCATTCCTTCGACAACAATCGCGAATCCGACCATCACCCCTGGTGAGACAAAACCACGACTCGTCAGTGAAGAGCACTTGTTGCCAGTCCTGTCTGGTCCAGCAACGGTGGGTTTGTGCCCATAGACGACGGTGATGTCTGGTGAGGACCTGCCTTACAACAGGCCTACAAGCCC
The DNA here is from genome assembly GCF_029448725.1 of Salvelinus fontinalis. Taxonomy (NCBI): domain Eukaryota; kingdom Metazoa; phylum Chordata; class Actinopteri; order Salmoniformes; family Salmonidae; genus Salvelinus; species Salvelinus fontinalis. Next base: position 15,070,175 of record NC_074665.1, read on the forward strand.
TCAGTCCAGCCTCTCTCAGCCTATTGCGGACAGTCTGAGCACTGATGGAGGGATTGTGCGTTCCTGGTTTAAGTCGTGCAGTTGTTGTTGCCATCCTGTACCTGTCCCGCAGGTGTGATGTTCGGATGTGCCGATCCTATGCAGGTGTTGTTACACGTGGTCTGCCACTGCGAGGACGATCAGCTGTCTGTCCTGTCTCCCTGTAGCACTCTCTTAGGTGTCTCACAGTATGGACAGGGCAATTTATTGCCCTGGCCACATCTGCAGTCCTCATGCCTCCTTGTAGCATAGCTAAGGCACGTTCACGCAGATGAGCAGCGATCCTGGGCATTTTCCTTTTGGTGTTTTTCAGAGTCAGTAGAAAGGCCTCTTTAGTGTCCTAAGTTTTCATAACTGTGATCTAAATTGCCTACCGTCTGTAAGCTGTTAGTGTCTTAATGACCGTTCCACAGGTGCATGTTCATTAATTGTTTATGGTTCATTGAACAAGCATGGGAAACCGTGTTTAAACCTTTCACAATGAAGATCTGTGAATTTATTTGGATTTTTATGAATTATCTTTGAAAGAGAGGGTCCTGATAAAGGGACAATTATTTTTTCGCTGAGTTTATTTATATTTAGCAGACACTTTTATGTGCGTGTCAGAGGAAAGATGTCTGAAAATGTTTTAAGGCCAAGATTTCTATTTAATGTGCCATGTGTGTCATGGATTTGACCTGAAATTGACTTCTTAATTTCAGTTACCATAGGATGCTGTTAGCTTTTAACTCCACTCTACCAATAGATTTGACGCTGCATTTGGTTGACTCGCATTGGTTGTGACAGGCCATAACAAAGGGATTGTTCACTTTTTTTAAGTGTAGGTTATTTTTACTTACCTAGAATGTTCCATCTGATTTTCAAACCTCAGTGAACTACCTCTTTAAACTCTTGTATTTTATCCTTCCCCAGATCTTCTTCTCCTTCATGCTGACCCCTCTGTTTAAGAAGCCTAAGTTTGCCAGTACGGTGGGCTCAATGCTGACTGTGGTTTTCGGCTGCCTGTCCCTGTTCACTGTCCTGATGAAGGACTTCCCCCAGCCGCTGGTCTGGGTTCTTTGTCTGCTGTCCCCCAGCGCATTCTCCATCGGCATTGCCCAGGTAACCAACACAGTCAACGCCCGTGTCGTGTTCATTAAGTGCCAAACGGGATTAAACAGACCGAAACAGGGAGCGACTACCTGGACTTTGCCAATAGAAGCGCACATTTTCTGTGGTGAAACGGTGCAACGTCTAGTAACAGAATCACAGAACAAACAGCACAAACTGTAATTCTGTTACCAAACTGCATCTGCAAATCTGTTCAAGTAAATCTGTTAAGTTATTTTTGTGCATAAAGTTGTATGGTTTGTTTAACTTTGCAATCGTTGGTTTTTGTTTGACATACATTTTAAAATGAAAAACCGGACTCACAGCATCAGCATGTTACCATGGAATTGCCCAACATTTTATTGTCAAGGTTGTCCAAGACAGTGTGCAATTTTTACTGAGACCACCCCCCATGTAATAAAGCTATTCTGTTCTATTCTCTGTGTGTCTAGGTGGTGTACCTGGAGGCTCAGGGGGACGGAGCTGTGTTTGCTACCCTGGCCAACGGCCCCCATCCCCTCTACGCCCCCCTTCTCATGCTCGTCCTGGACTGTATACTCTACCTGCTGCTGGCTGTCTACCTGGACCAGGTTCTACCAGGTACTGTTTTGACTTCTCCTCTCTTCTCAACACATGAAGGAAGTATTGATTTCATTCAACCTTTACTCATACAGTTTGGTCTTAATTTCGTACATTTTTTTAAAGAGCGACCTGTCTATCTCAAATGAACTTCCGTATTCTTGTATCCTTTGTGCAGGTGAGTTTGGCATGCGGCGCTCCCTGGTATACTTCATGAAGCCATCCTATTGGTCCAAGCGCAGTAAACGCTACGTCGAGGTGAGCTCTGTGTACGAGACAGAGGTGAACGGGGCCCCAGGAGTGGATGAGTCTGTCGAGCCCGTCTCTCCGGAATTCAGGGGGAAAGAGGCCATCCGGTAAGAGCCTCCCCTTTATACCCTTTCCACACTACTGATCTAAGCCAAGCTGCACTGGGCTGGCCTGGTTATGCATCCACCATAGTTGCTTGAGGCGTCCTGTCCAATGGGTGTAGTTCAGTGGAGGCTCCTCAGAGGAGGAAGGGGTTGACCATCCTCCTCAGTGAATTTCATAAGAACAAAAATGGTAAAACATTAAAGTTATCTTTTTTAGATAAAACTATACTAAATATTATAAAATCAAATGTTATTTGTCATATTTGCCGAATACAACAGGTGTAGACCTTAAAGTGAAATGCTTACTTACAAGCCCTTGACCCTGGGACTAAACGCCTCCCTCTGCAACTGGATCCTGGACTTCCTGACGGGCCGACCCCAGGTGGTAAGGGTAGGTAACAACACATCCGCCACGTTGATCCTCAACACAGGGGCCCCTCGGGTGTGTGCTCAGTCCCTTCCTGTACTCCCTGTTCACTCATGACTGCATGGCCAGGCACAACTCCAACACCATCATCAAGTTTGCCGATGACCCAACTGTGGTAGCCCTGATCACTGACAACGATGGTGCCAGGACAACAACCTCCCCCTCAATGTGAGCAAGACAAAGGAGCTGATTTCTGGACTACATGAAAACGAGGACCGAGCACGCCCCCATTCTCATTGACGGGGCAGTAGTTGAGCAGGTTGAGAGCTTCACATTTCTTGGTGTCCACATCACTAAAAAACTATCCTGGTCCAAACACACTGAGACAGTTGTGAAGAGGGGATGACAAAGCCTTTTCCCCCTCAGGAGACTGAAAAGATTTGACGTGGGTCCACAGACCCTCAAAAGGTTCTACAGCTGCACCATTGAGAGCATCCTGACTGGTTGCATCACTGCCTTGTATGGCAACTGCTTGGCCTCCGACCGCAAGGCACTACTTAGGGTAGTGCGTATGGCCCAGTACATCACCAGGCAGTGTCAGAGGAAGGCCCTAAAAATGGTCAAAGACTCCAGCCACCCTAGTCCATAGACTGTTCTCTGCTATCGCACGGCAAGCGATACCGGAGTGCCAAGTCTAGGCCCAAAAGGCTTCTTAACAGCTTCTAACCCCAAGCCATAAGAATCCTGAACTGCTAATCAAAGGGCTACCCAGACCTCTCTTTGACGCTGCTGCTACTCTGTTTATTATCTATGCATAGTCACTTTAACTCTACCTACATGTACATATTACCTCCAATAACCGGTGCCCCCGCACATTGACTCTGTACCGGTACCCCTGTATATAGCCTCGCTATTGTTATTTTACTGCTGCTGTTTAATTATTTGTTACTTTTCTTTTTCTATTTTTTTACTGTTTTTTTTTACTTAACCAAAAATGCAATTTTAAGAACAATAAGTGTTAAGGGCTTGTAAGTAAGCATTTCACTGCTGTAAGGTCTCTATACCTGTTGTATTTGGCGCATGTGAAAAACAAAATGTGATTTGATTTGATTTGAAGAGAAACTTGAAGAGTTTTAATGAGCAGGCTTTCTTTCATGATTTGTTTTATTTTGACTGGAGCAAGATTGAGCTTTTTCCTGATGTGGAAATTGCCTGGAAATTCTTTCATGATTGTTTTTTCCAAATAGTCAAAAACATGCCCCATTCCACAGGTTCAGAGTTAAAGGGCAGGATAATCCATGGTTTTCTTCTGAGCTGTCTTGTATTATTCACGAATGTAATCTAGCCTGGGCTAAGGTAAAGAATTCATGTTCTTATGCTGATTGGCTTATTTTTACGTAGCTATGAAGCAAGTGTTCTTCTCTATTCAGGAAGGCCAAGTCTGAAATATTTTATGTCTGTTACTACTGATAACCTGAATGACCCTAGGAAGTTTTGGAGGGCTATTAAGTCTGTCTGGTAACAGTACTGTTAATGAATTGCCTTCATGTTTATTGAAGGACTCTGTTGTTGTTCATGACGAAACTGAAATGCTGAATTGTTTCAATGATCACTTTGTGTCATCTGATAGGCTGTTTGATTTAGTATCTTCTGTCTCTATACAGCCCTGTGTGGATGAACCGGTGAGAGCTGGTCAAACGTTTAGCTTTTTTGCCATTCTCAGTGCAGAAGGTACATAAAGCCCTGAAATCCTTAGATCAGAGAAAGCCTGCAGGTCCTGATCTTCTTAATCCCTGCTTTTTAAAACTGGCAGTTGATTTCATAGCTGAACCACTTATAAATCTGTTCAATCTAACCCTGGAATGTAATGAAATTCCAAGGATCTGGAAATCAGCATTTGTCCTACAACTTTTAAAACTGGGAGATCCAACTCTTTTAAATTATTATAGGCCAATCTCAAAGCTGTCACCCCTAGTGAAAATACTTGAAACCCTTGTCACTGAACAGCTAAAATAGTATATAAAAATAAACTCTATTTTATCAATGTACCAATCGGGCTTCAAGTAGAAGCAAAGCACAATTACAGCAGCCATGAAGGTTTTACATTATCACTGAAGCCCTTGACAAAAAAACAGCACTGTCTCACTTTTTATTGATCTCTCTAAGGCTTTTGATACAGTTGATCATGCTGTACTGAGGCAGAGATTATTAAGCATAGGTCTTACCGAGCATGTAGTTGCATAGTTTGCTAACTATCTGTCTGATAGAACTCGGTGCACTCAATTTGATGTGCTCATGTCCGCTAAATTGTCTGTCTGTAATGGTGTGTCCCAGGGCTCGGGACTTGGTCCCCTCTTATTCACTATTTATATATAATTTCACTTTTATTCTGATTATACTGTTATTTATTGTTTGTTGTTGTCTCCTCAATGCTGACTAAACTAATTGTGTTTTCTAAAGCAAGAAATAGACCTCTGAACCTTTCACCTATTACTACCTGTCATGGAAATGAGATTGAGGCTATAACCTCGTAAATATCAGGGAATTTTAAATTGCATATTCAACAATTTACAAAAAAACTTGAAGCCGAAGTTGGGATTTTATTTTAGGAATACGGCTTGTTTTTCTTTTGAAGCCAGAAGGAGGCTACTATCAGCTGCATTTATGCCTATACTTTAAATAATTTAAATCATTGAAAATTAGAGTATCATGTAGTAGCCTAAACCTATTGCTGTTACATTGAACTGGGTGAATGGAATATGAATGACAGTCATCCAATATGCTGCAATAGAAATAAGGCCACGCTCCCTAAAAAATAATCGTCCTCCCTCATCTTAAACGACACTGACCGCCACTGGTGTAGTTGTACATGAAGCTGCCTCACATTTGTACAAGGCTACTGAGTTTACCTTCATAGTTGCTTGAACCATGCTGTAAAGGACAATGTGAAGGGAACACAGTAAGGTTTCTGCCGGCCCTATAGTGTGAATCAGCAACTTTCCATTGACGTCAGTTCTGATGGTGCATGATATGAAACGTTTTGGTGCAGATCTTTCTTATCATAATGCTCCTGTCCCTGGCTGGAAGAGAACACTTGTGTCTCTCTGTAACAAGTGGCTTTGAAAATAGACTCTGTGGCTGCCTCAGCTCGACAGGTCCGGATCAGGCTGATATCCTCTTACATTTATAGAGAAACCTGGCCCCATTATTGACTTTCCAGGACAGAAATACAGGCTTTTAGAGTTACCAGGGGAAACGATAACCTCAGCCGAGCTGTATCGATATAGATGAGCACCTGAAAGGAACCCACTGGCTTGGTCTGCTTCCAGCCTGCAAACTTCCATTAGCTTTGACCCAGAAGGAATGAGTGCCAGATTGAAACCTGTTGTTTACCCTCTTCTCTGTCTCCCCACCCTGGCAGCATTAACAACATCCGCAAGGTGTACAAAGAGAAGGACAGCATCGTGGAAGCTCTGAGGGGTGAGGCTCATTCCTCTACGTATTTCTCTTGTCACTCTTGTGTCTGTGTGGAGCCTCTTTTCTAGTTGCCGTATCTAACAGACAAATTGGAAATCGGCAGAGTTCCGAACTTCCTTAATAACCTCTCTAGGCTAGATGGGACACTACCTTCCCACCTGACCAACATCAAGTGAAAGTGCAGGGTGCCAAATTCAAACGACAGAATTGTAAATATTTAACATTCTTGAAAATACACATGCAATATGTCAAAATAAAGCTTAACTTCTTGTTAACCTCTAATTCCTCCCAAATCCAGATCCGGGAGCACCCCCATCAGTAAAAAAGCTGACTAGCATAGCCTAGCATAGCGTCACAAGTAAATACTAGCATCTAAATATCATTAAATCACAAGTCCAAGACACCAGTTGAAAGATACACATCTTGTGAATCCAGCCATCATTTCTGATTTTTAAAATGTTTTACAGGGAAGACACAATATGTAAATCTATTAGCTAACCACGTTAGCAAAAGACACCACTTTTTTTACTCCACCATTTTTTTCCTGCATAGGTAGCTATCACAAATTCGACCAAATAAAGATATAAATAGCCACTAACCAAGAAACAACTTCATCAGATGACAGTCTGATAACATATTTATTGTATAGCATATGTTTTGTTAGAAAAATGTGCATATTTCAGGTATAAATCATAGTTTACCATTGCAGCCACCATAACTCTCACCAAAGCGGCTAGAATAAATACAGAGAGCAACGTGAATTACCTAAATACTCATCATAAAACATTTCTGAAAAATACACAGCGTACAGCAAATGAAAGACAAAGATCTTGTGAATCCAGCCAATATTTCAGATCTTTTAAGTGTTTTACAGCGAAAACACAATATAGCATTATATTAGCTTACCACAATAGCAAACCACACAACAGCATTGATTCAAGCCAAAAATAGCGATAACGTATAACCCAGCAAAATATATAAATTTTTTCACTGACCTGCTCAAACTTCTTCAGATGACAGTCCTATAACATCATATTACACAATACATATAGAGTTTGTTCGAAAATGTGCATATTTAGCGGCACAAATCGTGGTTATACAATGAGAAAAGTAGCCAAGCTGCCAACAAAATGTCGGGAGAAATCTTGGGAGAGGCACCTATTCTAATCGATAACTAATCATAAACTTGACTAAAAAATACAGGTTGGACAGCAAATGAAAGATACATTAGTTAATGCAATCGCTGTGTCACATTTTTAAAATTAACGTTACTACGACATACAGCGTGCGTTAAAGCGAGACCGCGCGGAAATTAATGGCGGATTATGCATTTTACATTTTTCAACAGAACAACGAATTAACAGCATAAATAGTTCTTACTTTTTGATGTGCTTCCATCAGAATCTTGGGAAAGTTGTCCTTTGTCCAAAAGAATCGTTGCTCAGTTGTAGAATGTAGTCTTCAACGTTGCAATTAGCAGTAAACATTAGCCATGTAGGCCAGACATCACCAACTCCCTAGAACGCAACACTAATAAATATCCGAAAATCGCAATATACTGACATAAACTGATATAACTCGGTTTAAAATAACAACATTATGATGTCTTTAACAGCTATATCGAATAAAAACAGAGCCGGATATATCTAAGAGCTATAACCGGAGCTTTCTAATACGACATGCCAAGGTCCTTCCTGCGTCAGAGCGAAGTGAACAAAGACCGGACCCTTCGTTCCCAAGCCATTTATAACCTCTCAGATCTGCCTAGAGACTCCATTTCAAATCTCACTATTCGCTGACATCCAGGGGAAGGCGTATGCAGTGCATCTCAACCAATAGAAGACAGGCAAATTAATAAACTGACCTGGGAACAGCTTGCAGAATTCTGCATTCTCACATCCTCATAGGAAAAATGCTCTAACTCGAGTTCTGTTTTACTCACAGATATAATTCAAACGGTTTTAGAAACTAGAGAGTGTTTTCTATCCAATAGTAATAATAATATGCATATTGTACGAGCAACAATTGAGTATGAGGCAGTTTAATTTGGGAATGAAATTATTACAAAGTGCAAACAGCACCCCCTATTGAGAAGAAGTTATCCAGCCATGGTGTCAGATTTCAAAAAGGCTTTACGGCAAAAGCAAACCATGCTATTATCTGAGGACAGCACCCCATCAAACAAACACAGACAATCATATTTAATCCCGCCAGGCGCGACACAAAACTCAGAAATAACGATATGATTCATGCCTTACCTTTGAAGAGCTTCTTCTGTTGGCACTCCAATATGTCCCATAAACATCACAAATGGTCCTTTTGTTCAATTAATTCCGTCGTTATATCTCCAAAATGTCCATTTATTTGTCGCGTTTGATCCAGAGAAACACCGGTTCCAACTCACGCAACATGACTATAAAAGATCTAATAAGTTACCTGTAATCTTTGTCCAAACATTTCAAACAACTTTCCTAATACAACTTTAGGTATTTTTTAACGTAAATAATCGATCAAATTTAAGACGGGATAAACTGCGTTCAATAGCGGATAAAAACAAAGTGGAGCGAGCTTTCAGGTCGTGCACCCTAACCACAATAGTACACTAGACTCGACCCTCGTTCTGAACAGCCCTACTTCTTCATTACACAAAGGAAAAACATCAACCAATTTCTAAAGACTGTTGACATCCAGTGGAAGCGATAGGAACTACAAGCAAGTGCTTAGAAATCTAGATCCACATAGAAAACCCATTGAAAACACTGTCACCTCAAAAAAAAAAGTCCTGGATGGTTTGTCCTCGGGGTTTCACCTGCCAAATAAGTTATGTTATACTCAGACATCATTCAAACAGCTTTAGAAACTTCAGAGTGTTTTCTATCCAAATCTACTAATAATATCCATATCCTACCTTCTGGGCCTGAGTAGCAGGCAGTTTACTTTGGGCACGCTTTTCATCCGGACATGAAAATACCGTCCCCTAGCCTAGAGAGGTTAACAGATCCTGACGTTGTCTTACCTTTCTCTGTTTATCCTCATCCATGATTAGACTTAATCTGTGTCCGAGAAACCGCCCCATATGAGGCTCTTCGTAGACCCTAATGTCTTCATGTCCTGCCTTCTATCCAGGCTTGACCTTTGACATCTATGAAGGTCAGATCACAGCCCTCCTGGGCCACAGCGGAGCGGGGAAGTCCACTCTGATGAACATCCTGTGTGGGATCTGCCCTCCAACCGACGGCCACGCCTCCATCTATGGCTCCCCTGTGGCAGAGATCGCTGAGGGGGCAGAGATGAGGCAGCTGGTGGGCATCTGCCCTCAGTTCAACATCATCTTTGACGTGCTGACTGTAGAAGAGCACCTGAGGATATTCGCTGCCATTAAAGGGATTCTGCCCTCTGACATTGACAATGAGGTGAGGGGATTTTTATTACCAGTACAGATATTGATAGCAGCTATTTTCAAGAAGGATTTACGTGTGATGTCGTGACACTGAATGCTGTTTCAAATCGCTCTGGATAAGAGCGTCTGCTAAATTAGTCAAATGTAAATGTAAAATGCATCATATATGATCACTCGGTCACTCTAGCATGGCTGGTTGTTAACTGGCAGGCCTCTATGTTGCTTCCGTATTTCTGAGTTCAGCTTCAACTCACAAGATGGATAAGATTAAGTCAGTGTTTGGGATCACATCCTTTTCTCTCCCTCCCTCCTGTGTGTTGGATCTGTCCGTTAGGTGTCCAAGGTGCTGAAGGATCTAGACCTGGAGAAGATCATGGACGCCCAGGCTAAGAACCTGAGTGGAGGCCAGAAGAGGAAATTGTCTGTGGGCATAGCCATCCTGGGAGACCCCAAGGTAGCTGGATCCTTGATCATCCACTGTCTCTCTTTCTCTGTGTCTCTCTCTCTGTGTCTCTGTCTGTCTGTCTGTCTCTGTCTGTCTCTCTCTCTGTCTCTCTCTCTCTGTGTCTCTGTCTGTCTCTCTCTCTGTTTGTCTCTCTCTCTGTTTGTCTGTCTCTCTGTCTGTCTGTCTCTCTCTGTCTGTCTCTCTCTGTCTGTCTCTCTCTGTCTGTCTCTCTCTGTCTGTCTCTCTGCTACCGCACTGCAAGCGGTACCGATGCACCAATTCTGGAACCAACAGGAGCCTGAACAGCTTCTACCACCGAGCCATAAGACTGATAAATAGTTCATAAAAAAAAAAAAAATAACATTTAGTGGGTAGATCATAAAAGTTTGGTGTCACTTAGAAATGTCCTTGTTTAAAGAAAAGCACACAAAACATGTCAGTTAAAATAACATCAAATTGATCAGAAACACGGTGTAGACATTGTTAATGTTGTAAATGGCTATTCTAGCTGGAAACGGTAGATTGTTTCATGGAATTTCTACATAGGCGTACAGTGGCCAATTATCAGCAACCATCACTCCTGTGTTCCAATGGCACGTTGTGTTAGCTAATCCAAGTTTATCATTTTAAAAGGCTAATTGATCATTAGAAAACCCTTTTGCAATTATGTTAGCACAGCTGAAATCTATTGTCCTGATTTAAAGAAGCAATAAAACTGGCATTCTTTAGACTAGTTGAGTATCTGGAGCATCAGTATCTGTGGGTTCGATTACAGGCTCAAAATGGCCAGAAACAAATAACTTTCTTCTGAAAATCGTCAGTCTCTATTCTTGTTCTGAAAAATGAAGGCTATTCCATGCGAGAAATTGCCAAGAAACTGAAGATCTCATCCAACGCTGTGTACTACTCCTTTCACAGAACAGCGCAAACTGGCTCTAACCAGAATAGAAAGAGGAGTGGGAGGCTCCGGTGCACAACTGAGCAAGAGGACAAGTACATTAGTATCTAGTTTGAAAAACAGACGCCTCACAAGTCCTCAACTGGCAGCTTCAGTAAATAGTTCCCGCAAACCACCAGTCTCAACGTCAACAATGAAGAGGCGACTCCGGGATGCTGGCCTTCTAGGCAGAGTTGCAAAGAAAAAGACATATCTCAGACTGGACAATAAAAAGAAAAGATTAAGATGGGGAAAAGAACACAGACACTGGACAGAGGAACTCTGCCTAGAAGGCCAGCATCCCGGAGTCGCCTCTTCACTGTTGACGTTGAGAGTTTTCAGCTGTGCAAAAATAATTGCAAAAGGGTTTTCTAATGATCAATTAGCCTTTTAAAATGATAAACTTGGATTAGCTAACACAACGTGCCATTGGAACACAGGAGTGATGGTTGCTGATAATGGGCCTCTGTACACCTATGTAGATATTCCATAAGAAATCTGCCATTTCCAACTACAATAGTCACTTACAACATTAACAATGTCTACACTGTATTTCTGATCAATTTGATGTTATTTTAATGGACAAGAAATGTGCTTTTCTTTCAAAAACAAGGACACAACTTTTGAACGTGAGTGTGTGTGTGTGTGTGTGTAGATATACAGTTCAAGTCAGAAGTTTACATACACTTAGGTTGTAGTCATTAAAACTTGTATTTCAACCACTCCACAAATTTCCTGTTAACAAACTATAGTTTTGGCAAGTCGGTTAGGACATCTGCTTTGTGCGTGACACAAGTAATTTTTCCAAAAATTGTTTACAGACAGATTATTTCACTTATAATTTACTTGATCACGTTTCTCGTGGGTCAGAAGTTTACATACACTAAGTTGACTGTGCCTTTAAACGGCTTGGAGAATTCCAGAAAATTATGTCATGGCTTAAGAAGCTTCTGATAGGCTAATTGGCATCATTTGAGTCAATTGGAGGTGTACCTGTGGATGTATTTCAAGGCCTACCTTCAAACGTAGTGCCTCTGCTTGACATAATGGGGAAATCAAAAGAAATCAGCCATGTCCTCAGAAAACAATTGTAGACCTCCACAAGTCTGGTTCATCCTTGGGAGCAATTTCCAAACGCCTAAAGGTACCACGTTCATCTGTACACAAGTATAAACACCATGGGACCACGCAGCCGTCATACGTCTCAGAAAGGAGATACGTTCTGTCTCCTAGAGATGAACGTACTTTGGTGCCAAAAGTGCACATCAATCCCAGAACAACAGCAAAGGACCTTGTGAAGATGCTCGAGGAAACAGGAACAAAAGTATCTACCGTATATCCACAGTAAAACGAGTCCTATATCAATATAACCTGAAAGGCCGCTCAGCAAGGAAGAAGGCACTGCTCCAAAATCGGCATTAAAAAAAGCCAGACTATGGTTTGCAACTGCACATGGGGACAAAGATTGTACTTTTTGAAGAAATATCCTCTGGTCTGACAAAACAAAAATAATACTGTTTGGCCATAATGACCATTGTTATGTTTAGAGGAAAAAGGGGGAGGCTTGCAAGCCGAAGAACACCATCCCAACCGTGAAGCACGGGGGTGGCAGCATCATGTTGTTGGGGTGCTTTGCTGCAGGAGGGACTGGTGCACTTCACAAAATAGATGGCATCATCAGGGAGGAAAATTATGTGGATATATTGAAGCAACATCTCAAGACATCAGTCAGGAAGTTAAAGCTTGGTCGCAAATGGGTCTTCCAAATGGACAATGACCCCAAGCATACTTCCAAAGTGGTGGCAAAATGTCTTAAGAACAACAAAGTCAAGGTATTGGAGTGGCCATCACAAAGCCCTGACCTCAATCCTGTAGAAAATTTGTGGGCAGAACTGAAAAGCGTGTGCGAGCAAGGAGGCCTACCAACCTGACTCAGTTACACCAGCTCTGTCAGGAGGAATGGGCCAAAATTCACCCATCTTATTGTGGGAAGCTTGTGGAAGGCTACCTGAAACGCTTGACCCAAGTTAAACAATTTTAAAGGCAATGCTACCAAATACTAATTGAGTGTATGTAAACTTCTGACCCACTGGGAATGTGATGAAAGAAATACATGCTGAAATAAATCGTTCTCTCTACTATTATTGTGACATTTCACATTCTTAAAATAAAATGGTGATCCTAACTGACCTAAGAGTGGGGATTTTAATGTTAAATGTCAAGAATTGTGAAAAACTGAGTATAAATGTATTTGGCTAAGGTATATGTAAACTTTCGACTTCAACTGTATGTATACACACATACATACACACACTACCGTTCAAAAGTTTTGGTTCACTTAGAAATGTCCTTGTTTTTGAAAGAAAAGCACATTTTTGGACAGTTTGGACACACCTACTCATTGCAGGGTTTTTCCTTATTTTTACTATTTTCTACATTGTAGAATAAAAGTGACGACATATACTATGAAATAACACATATGGAATCATGTAGTAAGCAAAAAAAAGTTACACAAATCAAAGTAGCCGCCCTTTGCCAGCTCTGCACACTTAGCATTCTCTCAACCAGCTTCATGAGGTTGTCACCTGGAATGCATTTCAATTAACTGGTGTGCCTTGTTCAAAGTTCATTTGTGGAATTCCTTTCCTTAATGTGTTTGAGCCAATCAGTTGTGTTGTGACAATGTAGGGGGGGTATACAGAAGATAGCCCTATTTGGTAAAAGACCAAGTCCATATTATAATAAGAACAGCTCAAATAAGCAAAGAGAAAGGACAGTCCATCATTACTTCAAGACATGAAGGTCAGTCATTCTGGAACATTTTAAGGACTTTGAAAGTTTCTTCAAGTGCAGTCGCAAAAACCATCAAGCACTATGATGAAACTGGCTCATGAGGACTGCCACACAAAAGGAAGACCCAGAGTTACCTCTGCTGCAGACGATAAGTTACTTTGAGTTACTAGCCTCAGAAATTGCAGCCCAAATAAATACTTCAGAATTCAAGTAACAGACACATCACAACATCAACTGTTCAGAGGAGAATGCATAAATCAGGCTTTCGTGGTCGAATTCCTGCGAAGAAACCACTACTAAAGGACACAAATAATAGGAAGAGACTTGGAGTGTTGCATCAGTTGAGCTGGCTTCCACAATCCCCTGACTTAAACCCAACTGAGATGGTTTGGGATGAGTTGGACCGCAGATTGAAGGAAAAGCAGCCAACAAGTGCTCAGCATATGTGGGAACTTTCAAGACGGTTGGAAAAGCATTCCAGGTGAAGCTGGTTGAAAGAATTCCAAGAGTTGGGATCAAGGCAAATGGTGGCTACTTTGAAAAATCTAAAATACACTTTTTTGGTTACTGCATGATTCCATTAGTTATTTCATAGTTTTGATGTCTTCAATATTATTCTACAATGTAGAAAATAGTAAAAAATCAAGAAAAACCCTTGAATGAGTAGGTGTGTCCAAATTTTTGACTGACTGGTACTGTACATATTTACCCCAATTACCTCGTGCACATCGACTCGGTACTTGTACCCCTTGTACAGTGTATATATCCAAGTTATTGCTACTCATTGTGTAACTATTGTTACTTTTATTACAAGTTTTACTTTTCTATTATTTCTCTATTTTCTTTCTCTGCATTTTTTGGGAAGGTCCTATGAGTAAGGATTTCACTGTTAGTCCACATCTGTTGTTTACGAAGCCTGTGACAAATAAAATTTGATTCGATTTTGCATGTGTGTACATGTTTAGATCCTGCTCCTGGATGAACCTACTGCTGGTATGGACCCCTGTTCCAGACACCAGGTGTGGTCTCTGCTGAAGAGTCGCAGAGCAGGCAGAGTCACGGTGCTCAGCACACATTACATGGACGAGGCAGACATACTCGCTGGTACACCCATCTCTTCCCTATCTATCTCTAACAATGTGTTCATCTGTAGCAGGGTTCTCTTTATCGCTCAATACACTTACGTCTTTCACTCGCCATCTCAATTTCTCTTTTTCTCTATCTCTCTCGATCTCTTTCTCTTTCATTTTCCCATTCCCTTTTAGACCGCAAAGCTGTGATCTCTCAGGGCCAACTTAAGTGTGTTGGTTCTTCCCTATATCTCAAGACCAAGTGTGGAGTAGGATACCACCTCAGGTAAGTTCGGCAGACAGCTCTCCAAATGTCACAAAAAAATACACTATAACACATATCTCGACCTAAAGCGTTTTGACCTATTTAAGCCATCCAGCAGATTGTTTCTTCAAAAATCATGTTGTTTGATGACAGTAAGACCGATGCATACATACCGCAGCTAAATAATGTTTTTCCCCTTCCTATAGAATGTCTATTGGTGAACGGTGTGAGGTAGATGGTGTCACATCATTGGTCAAGCACCACGTCCCCAAGGCTCAGTTGTCACGGCAACAAGAGGCTGAACTGACATTCACCCTCCCTTTCGAAAGCATGGACACCTTTTCAGGTCAGAAACTAATCTCTGTACTACGGCTCAGTTGATCGCTCCTATCATAGAAATATAATTCCTATTGAGTGTACCCATGACGGGGAAGTCAAATTGCTATAGTCCGAGGGGCTATTCACTTTCGAGGAATTATATTTTTATTCATATATAGCAGGTAGAGTTTTAGATCTGTGGTTCTGTACTTACTGTAGCATGACTTCACTCTCTCAGGATTGTTCTCAGAACTAGACTGCAGGCCAGACCTGGGCATCAGCAACTACGGGGTGTCCATGACAACGCTGGAGGACGTGTTTCTTCGTCTGGAGGCTGAGGCTGAGGTGGACCAGGCTGGTGAGCCTTCCTTCTTTTCTCTCTGTCTGTACTAAGCAGGGGTCTACATTCACATGCACTGGTGCTACCAACTTAAAGTTAGGAGCACCACATAAAATTTTGGAGCACCAGAAAACATTATACATTTTATTTATTGATACGGCCTATATGATTCTAGCTACTTTTGCAGCACATGTTGTGCCCTAGAAACGAATATGTAACACTGTAAAGACATGAGTTTATTATAAAGCTAAAATGTTGATCCAAATACTTGTCATTTAAATTACAAAGTCATTTGTGGAATATTAGGTTTCTACATTGTGTAAAAACACTATTTTCCTACTGAAAGTTGTACCATGTCTCTTTAAAAATGTCAGGTTTTTGATGACGACATGCACGAGATCTTTCATTCATTGCTATGATCATTGATCTCCTGAAGAAGAAATCCATTTTCCTTTCTTTCTGTGCCCCCAAATGTTTGGATATACTGGTAAAGTTACCAGGTTGTTAGCTAGCTATCGGGTACTCGGAAACATTATCATTACAACAATTATTATCTGGCAGATTTCTTCCATAATCGCACAGTGTTCCCATAATAAAACTCCTTGGTCGCACTTTAAAGCCCTGCCCTTATGGAAAAACCACATGATTTCACATGTGATATTTCCACGTTTTCACATGTGAAACCATGTGTTTTTGGAAAACGTCACATGTGGTGATCTGGATTTTCACATGTGAAACCATGTTTTCTTAGAACACTTCACCTTCACCATGATATTTCACGTGGATTTTCACGTGATTGCATATGCTCAAGAAAAACTATTATATTTATCATAGTGATTCAGGAGTACCATTAAAACAGAATAATATGCCACACCAACATTAGACACCTATACAGAAAACCCTGAAATAAGTCAACTTAAAGAAATAATGAGAGAATAGTCAGAATAACTGACAACTAAAATAGCAGTGCAGCTGGCAGTCTTTTGCTAAGTGCAGAGATGTATTATAGGTAATGAATGTGTAGGGGAATGCTACAGACTTTGTGGCACAGCAGAAAGGTCAGTGTACCTCAAATCCAGAGGTTGTGCAATCAAATCCCAGGTTGGATCATACTTTTGCTGAACAGCAACAACACATGCAATTCCACATGTGAAGTTTTGGAAAAACACGTTTTCACATAATTTCACGTGTTCCAAAAACAAGTTTTCACATGTATTGTGAAGTCATGTGATTTTCCACATTTGAAATCATGTGTTTCAATATGTGATAACTTGAAATTACATTGTTAGCCATTGCTGTTAATTTTGAGGTAGATTTTTGTCATTTTACTGTACATTTCTACAGTAATAGTGTTTTGCTATATTTACTGTGAATAACAATGCACTTTTTGATCCGTCCTGCAAATTAACTTGGCACGCTTCACTTGCAATTGCATTTAAACTTATAGGGTACTTTTATGACACAAACTGTTTTTTTATTTTATTCTGTAAGTTACGAGCTACTGAGTTATGGTGAAAATAGTGCAAACAAGTTTTAATGTATTTCTACGCCTCAACTGTATTTCTACAGTTAATCTACTGTGAAACAACTAACTGTATTCAGAAGGTACACAGAAATTCCTATTCTAATTAGTTATTTTCAATACCGAAAAATTTGGAAATGGTATTTGGTTCACTTTCTGAATTGACTGGAACTTGATGGAATTGACCTCAACATTGGTTAGCACACTTGGGATGCAACCACACCTAGGATTTGAACTCACAACCTCTTGGATGCCAGCAACCTGAATTTCCTTATTTCCTGATCTGATAGAATCTAGCCCTAAGTGTGCATAAATGCTCTCTGGATTTAAACTGGAGTGCCACAAGATTCGACATAAAAAACATCCAGTCAGCAGCAGTCCTGTGGGGGAAAACGGCTTGTTACCAAGAACATACACTCACCGGACAGTTTGAGGTACACCACACCTTTCACAACAATGTATCACTCCTACAGACAGTCACGTGGCCCTGGCTTGTTATATAAAGTAGGCATCGAGGCATTCAATTTCTGTTCGATTGAACGTTAGAATGGGCAAAATTAGTGACCTAAGCGACTGAGCTTCATATGATCGTCAGTGCCAGGTGTGCCGAATCCAGTATCTCAGAAACAGCCACACTCCTGGGCTTTTGACAACAGTTTCTAGGGTTCAGGGCATAGCATTGTATTTTTGGTCCACCAGCCTCTGTGGCAGGTAGATAAAAAAAATCTACCAATTTTCTGACAGACTGCCCTGCTACAGTATGCTGCCAATCAGCAAGTAATGTACAGTTGAAGTCGAAAGTTTACATACACCTTAGCCAAATACATTTACACTCAGTTTTTCACAATTCCTGACATTTAATCCTCGTAAAAATTCCCTCTCTACTGTCAGTTAGAATCACCACTTTATTTTAAGAATGTGAAATGTCAGAATAATAGTAGAGTGATTTATGTCAGCTTGTATTTCTTTCATCACATTCCCAGTGGGTCAGAAGTTTACATACACCCAATTAGTATTTGGTAGCATTGCCTATAAATTGTTCAACTTGGGTGAAATGTTTTGGGTAGCCTTCCACAAGCTTCCCACAATAAGCTGGGTGAATTTTGGCCCATGCCTCCTGACAGAGCTGGTGTAACTTAGTCAGGTTTGTAGGCCTCCTTGCTCGCACACGCTTTTTTCTGCCCACAAATTGTCTCTAGGACTGAGGTCAGGGCTTTGTGATGACCACTCCAACACCTTGACTTTGTTGTCCTTAATCCATTTTACCACAACTTTGGAAGTATGCTTGGGGTCATTGTCCATTTGGAAGACCCATTTGCGACCCAGCTTTAACTTCCTGACTGATGTCTTGAGCTGTTGCTTCAATATATCCACATACTTTTCCGGCCTCATGAAGCCATCTATTTTGTGAAGTGCACCAGTCCCTCCTGCAGCAAAGCACCCTCACAACATGATGCTGCCACCCCTGTGCATCACGGTGGTGATCTTTGGCTTGCAAGCGTTCCCCTTTTTCCACCAAACGTAACGATGGTCATTATGGCCAGACAGTTCTATTTTTGTTTCATCGGACCAGAGGACATTTCTCCAAAAAGTATGATCTTTGTCCCCATGTGCAGTTGCAAACCATAGTCTGGCTTTTTTATGGCGGTTTTGGAGCAGTGGCTTCTTCCTTCCTGAGCGGCCTTTCAGGTTATGTGGTATAGGACTCGTTTTACTGTGGATATAGATACTTTTGTACCTGTTTCCTCCAGCATCTTCACAAGGTCCTGTGCTGTTGTTCTGGGATTGATTTGCACTTTTCGCACCAAAGTACGTTAATCTCTAGGAGACAGAATGCGTGTCCTTCCTGAGCATTATGACGGCTGCATGGTCCCATGGTATATATACTTGTGTACTATTGTTTGTACAGATGAACGTGGTACCTTCAGGCGTTTGGAAATTGCTCCCAAGGATGAACCAGACTTGTGGAGGTCTACAATTTCTTTCTGAGGTCTTGGCTGATTTCTTTTGATTTTCCCATGATGTCAAGCAAAGAGGCACTGAGTTTGAAGGTAGGCCTTGAAATACATCCACAGGTACACCTCCAATTGACTCAAATTATGTAAATTAGCCTATCAGAAGCTTCTAAAGCCATGACATAATTTTCTTGAATTTTCCAAGCTGTTTAAAGACACAGTCAGTTTAGTGTATGTAAACTTCTAACCCACTTGAATTGTGATACAGTGAATTATAAGTGAAATAATCTGTCTGTAAACAATTGTTGGAAAAATTACTTGTGTCATGCACAAAGTAGATGTCCTAACCGATTTGCCAAAACTATAGTTTGTTAACAATACGTTTGTGGAGTGGTTGAAAAACGAGTCTTAATGACTCCAACCTAAGTGTATGTAAACTTTTGACTTCAACTGTACATAGTGTCAACAGAAACGTCAGTGAAGACACAGTAGGTTACTGACAATACTTGCTAGTGGCAACACGTGTCCTATAAGTTATTGTGACTTTTACATAACCTACTGACAAATAGTTTCCAGTTAAGAAATTACAAATTCACAGCAATTTATGCCATTAAGTTACTGGAAAATGCACAATAACCTCTTTACAGTGCATCTCATTACTGACCGATACATTATCTTGCTAAGTTTGCAGAACAGTGTCAAAGGAGTTGCTGAACTTGCATCGGCATAACCATCAAACACTTAAACTGCTCCAACACTTCGACTGACGGTTTGCACAAATACACATATACTGTCACGTTCTGACCTTAGTTCCTTTTTTATGTCTTTATTTTAGTTGGTCAGGGCGTGAGTTGGGGTGGGCATTCTATGTTGTTTTTCTATGTTTTGTTCTGTTATATTTCTATGTGTTTGGCCTAGTATGGTTCTCAGAGGCAGGTGTCAGTCGTTGTCTCTGATTGGGAGCCATATTTAGGTAGCCTGTTTTCTATTGTGTTTTCTGGGTGGTTGTTTCCTGTGTTAGTGTTTGCACCATACGGGACTGTTTCGGTTGTTTGTTTTAGCTTTTTTTATTTTGTTCAGTGTTCTGTTGAGTTATTTAATATCTCATTATGGACAATTACCACGCTGCACATTGGTCCGATCCTTGCTACTCAGACGAAGACGAAGAGGAAATCCGTTACATATACACTATATATACAAAAGTATGTGGATATCCCTTCAAATTAGTGGATTTGGCTATTTGTCACTCTTGTTGCTGACAGGTGTATAAAATTGAGCACACAGCCATGCAATCTCCATAGACAAACATTGACTTTAGAAGGACCTTACTGAAGAGCTCCGTGACTTTCAACATCGCAGCATCATAGGATGCCACCTTTCCAACAAGTCAGTTCGTAAAATTTCTGCTCTTCTAGAGCTGCCTCTGTCAACTGTAATTGCTGTTATTGTGAAGTGGAAATGTCTAGGAGCAACAATGGACGGCTCAGCCGCGAAATGGTAGGCCACACAAGCTCTCGGAACAGGTTCACCAAGTGCTGAAGCACGTAATGCGTAAAAATATTATGTCCTTGGTTGCAACACTCACTACCAAGTTCCAAACTGCCTCTGGAAGCAACGTCAACACAATAACTGTTCCTTCGGGAGCTTCATGAAACGGGTTTCCATAGCCGAGCAGCCGCACACAAGCCTAAGATCACCAAGCGCAATGCCAAGCTTTGGCTGGAGTGGTTTAAAGTTCGCCACCATTGGACTTTGGAGCAGTGTAAGCGTGAACTAACAGGACTGCCCCGGGAGAGCTCTTGTCAGCGCCCTGGAGAGGTTCCAACAAACTTGATGCACCATACTTCTGAATGTCTGTCAGGAGCTCTCAGTCCCGTTAGTTCTCTTATGTACTGCAGACAAGTCAACATATTCATCAGTAACGTTTGCTTCATTCATGTAACCGACCAATACTGGGTCATGCATGTGACAGACCAATACCTCACAAGGCTTCTTCTCTCTAAGCTGAGACCTTGAAACTGAGATATCGTTCTCAAAACAAGGGTATAGGCGTCCAAATTGCAGATACTGATACTGATAGTGATTTAGATTTTAGCTTCTATATCGAAATATTCTATACTCCTATTAAAGTAAGGGAAATCAACACAGGAAAAAAACAGACACTTCCTTATTTCAAACCCTTCATTCTAGTTTATACAATCCAATTAGTATGGTAATACTATAATCCCAATAAAGGTTATTGTAACGCTCGTCTTTAGGTGGAAGAGAGGAGGACCAAGGCGCAGCGTGGTGAATGTTCATGATGTCGAATTTTAATGATATCCAACAAAACAGAACACTGACAAAATACAAAATAACAAAATGACGTGAACAGACCTCAACATGAAAACATAAAACATGAACGCACGAACAGGTAGGAACAAACTACCGAACGAAACGAAACAGTACCATGTGGTGAAACAAACACAGACACAGCAACAATCACCCACAAACAAACAGTGAGAAACAGTCTACCTTAATATGGTTCTCAATCAGAGACAATGACAAACACCTGCCTCTGATTGAGAACCATATGAGGCCAATACAATGAACCCAACATAGAAACGCATAACATAGAATGCCCACCCAGCTCACGTCCTGACCAACTAAACAATACTGAACAAAGGAAATAAGGTCAGGAACGTGACAGTTATATGTCTATTAATGGGAGTGAATTAATAAAAAATACACACATACACAGCATGGTAAATAGCACAATTTAGACAAACTAAGAAAGAAAAAAAACACACGCTGCAGCCCATTTGGCAATTTGGGATCCCCAACTTCCAAACGGGGATTCCAACTAAGTTGCAAGCGTCCACTCTGGTTGTGGGGAATTATTCTTAGAAACAGTGGCAATGTATACGGCGAATTCAGTCATATCAGAAGAATGATCTGGGACAAAAGTACAACATTCATCACCAATGATTGCATAAGTGTTGCCTTGACTTGCCAAAAGATCGCCAAGAGCCTCTCTGTTTTGCAGAGCCAATTTGCACAATTCCTTTAGCATTTCCAATGTTTTCTACATCTCTAGAGATCTCCCAAATTTGGTCTAGGGCACATGCATATTGACTTTCATGTTATAACAGTTTCACACCAACCTTGATAAGAATGAGATTGGGGCAAGGTTAGCCCAAGCTACAATCTAGTGGCTCTCCTCACATTTTAGGGGCATAGCTCTGTCTCTACAACCCTCACTTATCCAAATCATAATTATAACTATTAATAAATGATCCACCCCGAATTTAGAATGACAGTCCTTAGTGCTTCATGTTGGTTCTATCACTTTAAGACCCTCAACTTAGCACACACCCATACTGGCAGAATGTACATTTACATTGACAAATATTTCTGGCTTTCACTATTCTCATCAATGACAGATTGGTATCTCAATGCATTTTATGTCTAAATTACTGTACATTTTGCAGTGTCCAGACCTCAACAATCAACCGGATACCCAAACAAACAATATTGGATGAGCCAAAATCAATTACGGGCACGGTGGATCACCCCCCTCCCTCCCTGCATTCATCCTTCTGGCATTTCTTCATGTTCAGAGAGTGTTTCAGTTCGTCCTCCCAATGGTACATGTTCAAAGTGGATGGCCCTTGATAATGTATCTCACCTGAGCCTCCACTGACCTTTACAGTTCATTATGTCCTGTCCATTTTCCTACCAGTACACCAGCAGCATGAGAGAAGTTTGGATGGGATCTCTCTCCATGCTCACTCCACGTGGACTCATGTCGCACTCCTGAGAGAGAAATCATGAGAGAAAAGGCAGTTGATAGCTTCGCCTCCATGCTGTGTACAGTTTGCTGGCTCGGACTCACTGTAGAAGTGGTGAAGGACCATACTGAACTCCATTGTTGCCATTGCTTCAGCTGGTTAGGAGGGGTTGAGGTTCACACTGTTCTTGGTCAAATTATCCCTTCCATGCATCTAGACACCATCTGTGATCAACGTCGCCATAACCTCGAGAGAGGACAGACCAGAACAACAGTTTAGGGCATTTCTGATTCAGGAAATCCAGACACGTTATTTACTGTAAAACAAATTATTACTACTACCAATATTCTTAATGCAGATTTCTAAGACAAATGTCAAAGAGAATAACAACACAGTTGAAACACTTTTCCCCCACACAAATTGGCTTATACTCCCCTATCATCTTGGCGATCCCACTGCAGAGTTACAGGTCAGGGAGTTAGAGGGCTAATCCTTAGGGAGAAATTCAGCAGACCCAATCTGGGGGGATTTGTTATTGAAGCAAGACAAAAACAAAGAAAACAACAGCAATACACATATCACTTGATGTGGGGAAAACTTCAATCCATTTGGAGTAACTGTCAAACATTACCAACATATATTTTTTCCTTTTCCAGGAAGGCATGTGAAGAAAATAAATGTGCATATTTACCAAAGGGCCCTCGGGGACTGGTAATAATTTCCGCTTTGAACACGACTCACATCATGATTCATGCATCATGCATAACACTGCCTGTTAAATCAAAAATAAATAAATTAGAATTACAAATCTTGATAACTCCATAAGGAAATGATTGTATCCTATAAGGTAATTGTAAAATAGACTAGAGACAGGCGTCCCTCATTCAAGGGGAGCACTGTCTCTCTGTCCTCGTGGTCCTAATCACACATGGGACTATTAATCAATTATTAACTTTTTCGGATTATTAGTGTTTACATAGCCCTTTTAAATCTCACCCAATGTCTCCAGTCTTTCTAGTGAGGGTTATCAAGCCTCACCAGGAAGTCAGAACAGAGGTCAGAGGTCAGTCAGCCCCAGTAAGTCAGACCCCCACTCCTCCTGGGGGAGGACATTTTACCCCAGTTATGTATGTCTATGTGTGGGTGTGCAAGTTGTATATTATTATAATTTTTTCTATTGCTACTTCGTCGGATCTCTAGTAACCCATTATACAAATATTTTGTTACTTTGGGTGCATTCGTAAATTCACTCTGGAGTGCCAGAGAGCGCTCAGATTGTGCCCTCGGCATTCGTAAATTCAGAAAGTTGTCAATTGTCCATTCGTAAATTCAGAGCGTTTCACTCTCGCAGCTTTCAGAGCGCACACTGGACGCGGAGTAGGGTTGATCCGAGCGTTCTGACCTCACAATGGCAGTCAAGCACCCAAGCTAACTGGCTAACATTGGCCACCTTGCTAAATGAGAGAACACTTCACTCTGTCCATTTTTCTAGCCTTAGCAGAGCTTGTTATCCAGAGCGTTGGTGAGTGTAACTGTGCTGCTGGCAACAATTTTAATTACGCTTTTTTGCCGACGTTTACTGACACCGGCCATTTTCAATGGGTGTTGAGCAGTTGTAAATTCAGCAGTTATTCTGCGCTCTGTCATACGGACGAGTGCTCTGAAATCAGAGTAGATATCCTCATGTGATCTAAAGTCATGTTACCCTCAGAGACATGTTATCCTCGTTACTAACGAGACGTGTTATCCTCTGAGACATGTTACGTATGAGATTTCTGAGACATGTTATCCACTACCTGTAGATCTAACAGTAGTGGTGGACAGAACCCTAGATAATGTTACAGATCGACAAACTTAGCTCACAGAACTGGTTGGGACATTCATTCACCTCTTTCACATGTGAGCTAGTCCCCTGACAGCTCTCATTCACACAATAATTTAGAGCTAAATTTCAATCTCTTATTATCCAAATTTCAATCAGCTTATTATCCATATTTCAATCGTTATGGCTAAATTTCAATTAGTTTAATGTCAACATTTCAATCCAAATGTCAATCTTATTAGTACTAATTTCAAATTATTCATTATCCAAATTTCAATCAGTTTAATATGTCATCTCACAATCACACAACTTTCACATCCACTAAGTACTATTCCCAAACACATTCTCTAATCTCCCATATTACCCATGTGCATCTTCAACGATTATCTTATCGTTACTTGTCGATACACCATATGTATCTCCTGTACGTATTTAATAACACCTCGTATTCAAAAACACCTTGTGTTATTTGTACTGGCTGCAGACCACATAGACATTTCTTATAAATGCCTACAGGCAGCTGTCAGCGGGGCTTTCCTTGGTACCGTTATGCCCTCGTTCTAGTCTTCTCATAAAACGAGCGAATAGCCTTCTCTCTAAGAATATGGGTACCTTTTTATGCGTGTCACCCAGTTATTACATTTTTTATCATTTATTTAAACATTTTATACAGATTAATTTAAATTGACTTACTGAAATTCAGTTGCCGTCCCTCAATTGTTCACGGATGATGCGTCTCCTGCCGGGCAGCTCACAGCAAGGGTCTGGTCTGGGCGGGTCTTGTCGTCTTTTGGTCAGACAGGAATTTCCCTCACGCTTCATAAAATGTGCCACCAGTTTTCCTCGCAGACCCCCACTGGAAAGCGCCACAGTTTGTGACGCCAAATTGTTCTGGAAATTCTTACACAGGGACACTGGAAGTCAATCTTAAATGAATCATTGTTTATTGTCAGGGCGCTGGAGAGGTTCCAACAGACTTAATGCACCATAATGAACGTCTGTCAGGAGCTCTCCCGGTCCAGTTAGTTCTCTGATGTACTGCAGACAAGTCATATTTTCATGATTTAGCTTAAAAAAGCACCAACATAACATGTTCCATCACAGGACGAATCTGGGTTTGGCAGATGCTACCTACCCGACTGCATAGTGCCAACTATAAAGTTTAGTGGAGGAGGAATAATGGTCTGGGGCTGTTTTCCATGGTTCAGGCTAGGCCCCTTACTTCCAGTGAAGGGTAATCTTAATGCTACAGCACACAATGAATTCAAGACGACTCTGTGCTTCCAACTTTGTGGCAACAGTTTGGGGAAGGCCCTTTCCCATTTCAGCATGACAATGCCCCTGTGCACAAAGCAAGGTCCATACAGAAATGGTTTGTTGAGATCGGTGTGGAAGAACTTGACTGGCCTGCACACCTTTGGGATGAATTGGAACACAACGACTGCGAGCCAGGCCTAATCGCCCAACATTGTGTCCCACTTCACTAATGCTTTTGTGATTGAATGTTAGCAAGTCCCCGCAGCAATGTTCCAACATCTAGTGGAACGCCTTCCTAGAAGAGTGGAGGTTGTTATAGCACCAAAGGGGGCACCAACTCCATATTAATGACCATGATTTTGTAATGAGATGTTCGACAAGCAGGTGTCCCCATACTATTGGTCATGTAGTGTATTTAACCACGCCCCCAAATATGCGAATGAGACCCAACCAGTACATTGCCCCCACCTATATTTTAAAGTGCAGTGATGATCATACCTTATGTTCAAAATATTGGGTAGAAAAATCTCACATACCTATGAGGTACACCGAACTGTTCCATGTGAGTTTATACAGTATGTATAGCTGTGAAGTGTATCTTTGACCTTTTTGTTCCCTGGGGAACAACACTACACTAACCATACCCTTGTTATTTGAGTGTGTTAATATACTGTATGTTCCGAGCAATAAGTATGAACCTGGTGGCACTGCAGAAACATTGTTGCACTCCCAACAAAGGGGTTGCAAGTTCAAATCCTCAAATAATTGTTGTATATTCTCTCAAGTGTCATTGAGCACTGCTAGTTTTACATTTACGCTACTTGATTCTGTGCCGCTTTTAGCAAAATGCAGAAATGGCCAATTATTGGCAATAAGTCTGTAGAACGCATTGTTCACAGTACAAAATTATATGTTACAGTAATTGAGATCAGAATATAGCAGTATACTGTCATGTTTATAGAAATAAGTTGTACGTTTTTACTTTATTTTTACTGCAACTTTAGACATTGCAAACGTATTCTTGGCAATCAATATATAGCCAATCTCCATTATGTCCATAGATCTGGTGGTGCAGTAGCAACATCAGGTAGCTAGCAACCAAGATGTTTAGAGTTCAAATCCCAAGTGAGGTTGAGTCCCAATTAATCAGCATACAGCAGCATACTGTCCATTAACATCAACTATTCCTTTTAAAGTAGTATTCTAAATGATATTGGACATCTCAGCTTTCACAAGTGCTCAAATGTTGTCACGTGTAATTTCATGTTCTCACTTTTACATTTTGAATCCCATGTTGTCACATTTATTTCACATTTATTTCACATGTCACGTGTAGTTTTATGTTCTCACATGTTATCACATTAACTTCATATGTGATCATAAGATGCAATCTACTGACAACTATGTTACCTAGGTCGTATTCATTAGGCACCGAACTGAAGAAAACTGACAAACGGGGAGATGACAACCTTAACTTGTCCAATTAGAAATATCATTTTTTGTTTTCTGTTCAAAAACATTTTCTACAGTGAGCCCTAAAAGTACGACCTTGTTGAGTAGCCTAATAACATATTCCTCTCTCCCACCCCTCCCGTCTCTAGACTACAGTGTGTTCAACCAGGAGCAGGTTGAGGATGAGGGTGATGCATCCTCTCTGGACGACACTGACCAAAGACTACTGACCTTCTCTGACAGCAAGCCAGAGGCGGTCCAGGGCCATGCTCTGTGGAGACAGCAGTTCAGCACCGTGGCCTGGCTACACATGCTCAACATGCAGAGAGAGAGGAAGGCCTTTGTCTACACGTGAGTCTGGGGAGGGAACTGCTTACCTCTCTATTACCTAACCTAATATTATGTTATTGACCTTATACACTGTGTTGTTGTACTAAGGCTATAGGCAAGATAATAGGGAGGTAAGCAGTTCCCTCCCCACATGCTCAACATGTAGAGAGAGAGGAAGGCCTTTGGCTACACAGGCTAGTCTGGGTTGAGAAGGACAGGGAACTGTGCTGGGCTGGGTGTGAGTGTGAACCCCAACACAGTGTCAGTGTGGGTCAAAGGTCCATTTGATACTTGTGGTGGCAGAGGAGACAGTTACTCAATGTATTTGTGTCTCACTCCCTCCCTCTCTCAGTCTGGCATTGTTCCTGGTCTTCCTAGCTGCTGTGCTAGTATTGTCTCTGGCTACGGGGAACATCCAGATCCACGCTCCAGAACGGCAGTTTGTCCCCATCTACCTGCTGAGACCGAACCAGGCCCCCCGGAAATACACAACCAGTCTACTGGTCCAGAACTCATCAGGTTCGTCAGCCAATCAGTCAGGAAATACACCACCAGTCTACTGGTCCAGAACTCATCAGGTACATCAGCCAATCAGTCAGGAAATACACCACCAGTCTACTGGTCCAGAACTCATCAGGTTCGTCAGCCAATCAGTCAGGAAATACACCACCAGTCTACTGGTACAGAACTCATCAGGTACGTCAGCCAATCAGTCAGGAAATACACCACCAGTCTACTGGTCCAGAACTCATCAGGTTAGTCCATACTCTCTTCTATACTGTGAACTGAATATTCTTGAATACTGTGTTCTCCTCCCATCACTACAGCTCTGAAATACTTGATGTTCTCTATCTAGCTTTTCCCAAGCAGTGGAGTTCCTAGCTGCATCTGTTCACAGAATATGAATGGCTGAATACGAGAGTAGAAACACTCTGGTTAGAAACACACACAAAAAAACTGTGGTCTGTTTCTCTGTGCAGGCTCGGATATCTCCGACTTCATTCGTAACCTGGAATCTCAGGACATCAAGGTGGAGATGATGAAGAACACAGACTACATGTCCTGTGCTCCTCACAGCGCAGCCATCAATGTCACCGGATCCAACAAGGTGAAAAATAATAACCCCTCTTATACAGGAGAAGGGTGACATTCTTTCTTTCTCTCTCTGTGTGTGGGTGGGTGGGTGGGTGGGTGGGTGGGTGGTTTACCTCTGATTTTCTGCATGATAAATTGAGTGCTATATGGAGTGCTCCTAGGCTGAGGCTAGTTATGCAGCAAGTGCCCTAATTGGTAGTAGGGTGCTTCAGTAGAGTGGTTCACGTTTACCCTGGCTGTCTGTCTCAGGCGCAGAGCCACATAGGATGTGTCTACACAGGCAGCCCAATTCTGATTTTTTTCCCCCCCTTGGACTATTTTGACCAATCAAAATCAAATCAGCTCTTTTGCTAATAATTGGGGCATAAGATCAGAAGACATAGGGAGGCCACTAATGCCACTTTAAATGCCCAGTCCTTGATTGACTCTTCTTCTGTCTGGTTATAGGGTTTCAGTTAAGCATAGCTTTGCGCAAGCACGCCCACACACACGTACGCACACACACACAGACAACCATTGACAACAGACACTTTTTTTCTTTCTCTGGTTTGCAGGGTTTCAGATACAGTGTAGCGTTCAACAGTACTACCGTCCACTCTTTGCCCATGACAGTCAACGTCCTCAGTAACGCCATCCTACGAGGTCTCAACGGCACACAACACATCCAAACCTGGACCAAGCCCTTCGACTATGTAAGTCAAGTCCAATAAGACTAATGATTGGAATAACACCGTGATGGTTTAGTTAGAATAGCACGTACAGCAATAGTCTAGAAAAATGAAGTTATATTCTATCTCAAACTTGTTACAGACATACACAAGCAATAAAGTGTATTTATCCATGTATCTATCGAATTAACAAAAGGTGCCTGAAAGAGTGAGCGTCATGCTACAATAATTTTACGTTCCCTATGTTCTTCTCCTTAGCAAATTCCCGACGCCACGTCATATGCTCTGGTCTACATTGAGGCTATCATACTGGGGATGCTAGCTGCAGGCATGCCTGCCTACTTCGCCATGGACCACACCCGAGACAGAGAGGTAAGCACTAAGTGGTCGATTCACCCGAGACAGAGAGGTAAGCACTAAGTGGTCGATTCACCCGAGACGGAAAGAGTAAGCACTAAGCAGTCAATTCACCCGAGACGGAGAGGGTAAGCACTAAGCAGTCGATTCACCCGAGACGGAGAGGGTAAGCACTAAGCAGTCGATTCACCCGAGACGGAGAGGGTAAGCACTAAGCAGTCGATTCACCCGAGACGGAGAGGGTAAGCACTAAGCAGTCGATTCACCCGAGACGGAGAGGGTAAGCACTAAGCAGTCGATTCACCCGAGACGGAGAGGGTAAGCACTAAGCAGTCGTTTCACCCGAGACGGAGAGGGTAAGCACTAAGCAGTCGATTCACCCGAGACGGAGAGGGTAAGCACTAAGCAGTCGATTCACCCGAGACGGAGAGGGTAAGCACTAAGCAGTCGATTCACCCGAGACGGAGAGGGTAAGCACTAAGCAGTCGATTCACCCGAGTCGGAGAGGGTAAGCACTAAACGGTCGATTCACCCGAGACGGAGAGGGTTAGCACTAAGAAGTCGATTCACAGAATAGTAGACATTCCATGAATACTGTCTGGGACTGCTCTGATGCAGGACTGTCTGGAGCTTTCAGTTTTCTCCCGAGTCAGAAATGACCCTGATGGGTGATAGCGGTATCGGTGAAACTGAAAGCCTACAATACAACAATAAGCACTCCTTTTGTGATCTACATTCAAAAGCATTAATTTAGTGTGCTTTCCATATTGACTGATAACTCTTTGCTTTCTCTTCTCAATCCTAGATAAAGTGCCGTTCAACGCTGCGTATCTCTGGCCTGGTCCCGTCTGCGTACTGGTGTGGTCAGGCTGCAGTGGACATCCCCTTCTACTACCTCATACTGACCACCATGACCAGCATCCTCTTCTCCTTCCATACTGCCAACCTGCTTACCTCTAGCAACGTCACCGCAGTGGTCAGTTAGTTAGACTCGTGTGTCTAGTACAGTACACACGCACACTTCCGTGGTCAGTCAGAAACAACACACACATACAGTGGAAAGAAAAAGTATGTGAACCTTTTGGAATTACCTGGAGTTCTGCATAAATTGGTCATAAAATTTGATCTGATCTTCATCTAAGTCACAGCAATGGACAAACATGGTGTGCTTGAACTAATAACACACAAATTGTTGTATTTTTCTTGTCTATATTGAATACAGCGTTTAAACCTTCACAGTGTAGGTTGGAAAAGTATGTGAACCCCTAGGCTAATCACTTCTCCAAAAGCTAATTGGAGTCAGGAGTCAGCTACCCTGGAGTCCAATCAATGAGACGAGATTGGAGATGTTGGTTAGAGCTGCCCTGCCCTATAAAAAACACTTACAAAATTTGAGTTTGCTACTCACAGGAAGCATTGTCTGATGTGAACCATGCATCGAACAAAAGAGATCTCAGAAAACCTAAGATTAGGAATTGTTTACTTGCATAAAGCTGGAAAGGGTTACAAAAGTATCTCTAAAAGCCTTGATGTTCATCAGTCCACGGTAAGACAAATTGTCTATAAATGGAGAAAGTTCAGCACTGTTGCTACTCTCCCTTGGAGTGGCCATCCTGCAAAGATGACTGCAAGAGCACCGTGCAGAATGGTCAATGAGGTTAAGAAGAATCCTAGAGTGTCAGCTAAAGATACAGGAATCTCTAGAACATTCTAACATCTCTGTTGACGAGTCTACGATGCGTAAAACACTAAACAAGAATGGTGTTTGTGGGAGGACACCACGGAAGAAGCCACTGCTGTCCAAAAAAAACATTGCTGCTCGTCTAAAGTTCGCAAAAGAGCACCTGGATGTTCCACAGCGCTACTGGCAAAATATTCTGTGGACAGATGAAACTAAAGTTGAGTTGTTTGGAAGGAACACACAACACTATGTGTAGAGAAAAAAAGGTACACCAACAAAAACCTCATCCCAACCCTAAAGTATGGTGCAGGGAGCATCATGGTTTTGGCTGTTTTGCTGCCTCAAGGCCTGGACAGCTTGCTATCATCAACAGGAAAAATGAATTCCCAAGTTTATCAAGACATTTTGCAGGAGAATGTTAGGCTATCTGTCCGCCAATTGATGCTCAACAGAAGTTGGGTGATGCAACAGGACAACGACCCAAAACACAGAAGTAAATCAACAACAGAAAAATACGCCTTCTGGAGTGGCCCAAGTCAGAGTCCTGACCTCAACCCGATTGAGATGCTGTGGCATGACCTCAAGAGCAGTTCACACCAGACATCCCAAGAAAATTGCTGAACTGAAACGGTTTTGTAAAGAGGAATGGTCCAAAATTCCTCCTGACTGTTGTGCAGGTCTGATCTGCAACAACAGAAAACTTTTGTTTGAGATTATTGCTGCTTTAAGAATATTTTGAAGATAAATACACAACGCAGAGGACGAGAGTACTGGAATACTAATGGTCAATAGCAAATTGTAAATAGGAGTTGGGTTTCAGTTCAACATCTGTTTAGAATCTGTGGAATGTCACTCCTGAACTCAGAGCGACGTGTGCCACATTTTCATTAGTCTGTACATTGAGTCGGGTGCAGGATACTTGTTACTTGGCCATTGGCCAAGTTGTACTGCAATGACTTCTGATTAGTCAACCCCAGGTTAGGATGGGGGGGGGTTATTAATGGCATCCTGTTCCTTTGTTCAGTGGAGAAAAGCTGAGGAGAGGGGACTTCTGATTAGTCAACCCCAGGTTAGGATGGGGGGGGGGGTTATAAATGGCATCCTGTTCCTTTGTTCAGTGGAGAAAAGCTGAGGACAGGGGACTTCTGATTAGTCACCCCCAGGTTAGGATGGGGGGTTATAAATGGCATCCTGTTCCTTTGTTCGGTGGAGAAAAGCTGAGGACAGGGGAGACTGAACATCTACCTCTCAGCATAACATCCCGATTTGTCCTTCTTAAATAAACCTATTTTTCTCCCCCTGATTTGCTTTGGAGTTTGTGTTATTGAAGAATAACATAAATTGCTAACACTGCCAAAGGAGGGTCAACCAGTTATTGAATCAAAGGGCTCACATACTTTTTCCACCATGCACTGTGAATGTTTACACGGTGTGTTCAATAAAGACATGAAAACGTATAACTGTGTGTTATTAGTTTAAGCAGACTGTGTTTGTCTATTGTTGTGACTTAGATGAAGATCAGATCAAATTTTATGACCAATTTATGCAGAAATCCAGGCAATTCCAAAGGGTTCACATACTTTTTCATGCCACTGTACACTCCCTCAGACTGACTCTCTCTCCATCTTATTTTCTATAGATCCTGTGTCTGATAGGTTTTGGTCCAGCTATGATCCTGTTCACCTACGTGGTGTCTTTCATGTTCACACGCGTCCAGAGTAACAGAGACTTCTTCTCTGTGGTCTCCATGATGGTGAGAACAACAACCGTCCCTCCCTCCCTGTCACACAACATTTATATAATGTTCACACAACATTACAATGTTCACACAACATTCTTACAATATTAATAAAACTGTGATTTGTTTTTATTATCAAGTTTCCTCTATAGTGAAAAATATATATAAGTAGATTAATGATTTGTGTCAATGTGGGAGCAGCTATATTATTTTGTCTTTGTTTATTTTGTGTGTGTGTGTGTCGTTCTGTTGCATACTAGGTGTGTGTGGTGTCTGCCTCCATCGTCCAGCTGTCATTTGTGAACGACAACCCGGGGCTGACGAGGATCCTCCACAATACACTATGTTTCTTAAACCCTCTCTACCCTTTAATGGGCTGCCTTAACTCTATCACCAAGGCCACCTTCCTGCCCTCCCTCTATGAAGAGGACTTCCTCTGGAAGAACCTGCTCATTGCTGTCCTATCTGTAAGTAGCAGGAAATGCCCTGGACATTATAATAGGAGTCAGAGTACGGAGATGTTGATGTGTAACATGGATTGGGTTTGTTGTTGTTGGTTACTTTGTGTCTGGTAGGAAATTATTTCTGTTTCATACAGCATGCTAGCATATCAATATTTTTGTAGACAGACATACAGCACATCACACACATTGTTTCTCCCCAGCCCTATCTGCAGTGCATCCTGCTGCTGTTCATGCTGCGCTGGTTGGAGATCCGCTACGGAGGGAGGACCATGAAGAATGACCAGTTCTGCAGGTAAGGGATGAGAGAAGAAGAAGAGGGGCAGGGCTACTCAGAGGGTAGAGGTGGTGGTCAATGGATAGGGGGAGTATGTTGATAAAAATATCACACAACTAAAGTCATTGTTAAAGTCCCAGTGCAGTCGAAAAGGACTCGCATACAGTAGAATAGAGAACCATTTGTACAAACTAGCGGAAATGATTAACACAACCGGTCACAAAGGTTTACTTGGAAGGGATATAAATACAGCGCTAATTTTGCTTTTATTTAAAAAAAAAAAAAAAGTACACCACCCAGTGCTCTCACTATCACCCCCTATCTTTGATAAAAACAGATATTAAACATTTTTTTTAAATCCTGTCGTCCCGTCTCGAAACCTACTTACCCAAATTGGTACATCCTCAGATAGCCGCCATCATCTATTACTTACAGTATCTTACATGCTTCATCAGAAACCAAAGCTCATTGGGCAGTTATATCTCTCGACGCAGAAAAAAGCTTTTGATAGACTAAATTGTCATATCTTTGGTCGGTTTTGGAAAATATTATTAAAATACTATATGCCAATACCTGCTCTGTTCTGGTCAGAATAACTAGAAGTAGCAGGCTAGTGGATCCCATCTCACCTCAGCTATTTTTATTGTCTATGGAGGCCCTGGCCCAGGGACTTCAACAATCAAAAGAAATTACAATAATATCTCTCAATTCTACGGGTCATGCCATCTCATTATACTCAGATAATATCAAACTTTATCTAGACAATGTACACTACCGGTTAAAAGTTTGGACACACCTACTCATTCAAGGGTTGTTCTTTATTATTACTATTTTCTACATTGTTGAATAATAATGAAGACATCAAAACTATGAAATAATACATATGGAATCATGTAGAAACCAAAGTGTGTTATGTTAAACAAATCAACATATATTTTATATTTGAGATTCTTCAAATAGCCACCCTTTGGCTTGATGAGTTCTGGAGCATGGATCTGGATATTCCCCGTACCAAGAGACAACACTAGCACAGCAGCTAGGAAGACCAGGAACAATGCCAGACAGAGAGGGAGGGAGTGAGACACAAATACATTGAGTAACTGTCTCCTCTGCCACCACAAGTATCAAATGGACCTTTGACCCACACTGACACTGTGTTGGAGTTCACACCCAGACTAGGGGGAAGGGAGAGAAAGAGAGAGGGAGAGATCATTTGAATTACAGCAAGAGAGACAAATGCATAGAGTAATTGTCTCTGACACAATGTCGAAAGCTCCTCTGCCACTACGAGTATCAAATGGACCTTTGACCCAAACAGTTCTTTAGAACACCCACAGGCCTCACAAGACTCATCTGAAGGTCCCCTGGTACCAGTTGAAAAAAATGAATGGAAGTATATATGGAGATTGTTTAATGACAAAAATAAGGTTTTAAATACATGTAAAAAAAAAAAATAATAATAATAAATAAATAAATAAAACATAATAATAATAAATAAATAAAATATGATAATAAATGTTTCCTGATCTTTCTTATATCTCTAGATATAAGTGTCTCTCTAGAGATACTTCAGAACAAACGTCCTTTTTATATTTTTGGGGGGATTGTCCATGTAGATAATCTGTTATTCAATGCATTAGTATTGGCTAATAGCAGTAAGGCCCTATATATTTTTTTATACTTCAAGGTGTCTTAAAATTCAAAATCAAATAACTAAATAATCCTTGGTGTGACCTTCTTAAAACAATTCCATATACAGTACCAGTCCAAAGTTTAGACACACCTACTCATTCCATGGTTTTTCTTTATTTGTACTATTTTCTACATTGTAGAATAATAGTGAAGACATCAAAACGATGACATAACACATATGGAATCATGTAGTAACCAAAGAAGTGTTAAACAAATCTAAATATATTTGGTGTCAGGTTTCCTCCAGACATGAGACTTGGCATTCAGGCCAGAAAGTTCAGTCTTAGTTTCATCAGACCAGAGAATCATTTTTTTCATGCTCTGAGGGTGCCTTTTACTGAGGAGTGGCTTCCATCTGTCCACTCCATCATAAAGGCCTGATTGGTGGAGTGCTGCAGAGATGGTTGTCCTTCTGGAAGGTTCTCCCATCTCCACAGAGGAACTCTGTCAGAGTGACCATCGAGTTCCTGGTCACCTCCCTGACCAAGGCGCTTCTATTTAAGAATGATGGAGGCCACTTTGTTCTTGGGGACCTTCAATGCTGCAGAAATGTTTTGGTACACTTCCCCAGATCTGTGCCTCGACACAATCCTGTCTCGGAGCTCTACGGACAATTCCTTCAACCTCATGGCTTTGTTTTTGCTCTGACATGCACTGTCAACTGTGGGACCTTATATAGACAGGTGTGTGCCTTTCCAAATCATGTCCAATCAATTGAATTTACCACAGGTGGACTCAAATCAAGTTGTAGTAACATCAAGGATGATCAACGGAAACAGGATGCACCTGAGCTCAATTTCGAGTCTCATAGCAAAGGGTCTGAATACTTATGTAAAGGTTTCTAAAAACAAATTCTTAAAACCTGTTTTCGCTTTGTCATTATTGAGTATTGTGTGTAGATTACTGAGGAATTGTTTTTATTTAATCCGTTTTAGAATAGGGCTGTAACGTAACAAAGTGGAAAAAGTCAAGGGGTCTGAATACTTTCTGAGGGCACTGTATTTAGCGAACTCCATGACAGTAGCTCACGCAAGGGCATAAGTAGACTACAAATGCATACTGGGGCGGGCATGCCCTGAGCTCGTGAAGTGAGCGCTATTGAAGCGAAGTTTGGAGCGGGCGAGAAAGCCGGCGCTCTAGCCTTTAGGAATATTTCTCCACGCTCAACTCCAGCTCTGCTCCGCTAACATACTCTTGACGCAAATGAGCTTCCCGACAGGTTGTGCAGAAATGATTTGGTTGTGCAAACCCACAGTTTCATCAGCTGTCCGGGTGGCTGGTCTCAGACGATCCCGCAATTGAAGAAGCCGGATGTGGAGGTCTTGGGCTGGCGTGCTTACACGTGGTCTGCAGTGTTGGACGTACTGCCAAATTCTCTAAAATGATGTTGGAGGTGGCTTATGCTCAAGAAATTAAAACTAAATTCTCTGCCAACAGCTCTGGTGGACATTCCTGCAGTCAGCATGCCAATTGCACGCTCCCTAAAATCTTGACTTCTGTAGGCCCACCACTTTTTTGTTTCTTTTCTTTACCTACCAATGTTATTACAAAATGCTGTGTGGTTAATATGATAATTACATGTTTCTGTAGAGGGGCAGCTTACGGTACGTGTAGTATAAACTAAAAGTGTGTAAATGTACATGAATATTGTACCTGTAACCCCCCCCCCAACCAAAAAATGACAAATAAAAACGTAGTCAAAAATGTCAAAAACTATATGAAAAAAAAGTTTACAAATTTTTTTTTTTTTTTTTTTTCTGACCTTTTCAATTTAAAACAATCCCAGTATGGTGCTTGATTATTTGATATTGAGATAACAATGGCTGCATTGGATCTTTAAGTCATCATAATACTCCACCTAGCTTCGATTCCAAGGTTCCTTGATTTGAATGAGACTTGAAAGTATGGCAACGTGAGACTATGAAACTGAATATTACCATTGTCTTTCTCCTGAAGGATCTCTTCCAAGACTAAGGCTAAAGTGGAGCGTAACCCAGAGGAGGGGATCAATGAGGATGAAGATGTTCAGATGGAAAAGGCTCGGGTGAAGGAGGCCCTCACCTGCCAGTGCTGTGAGGAGGTGTGTGTGTGTGGCCATTACGAGGTGTGTGTGTTAAGTGCTTTTTTATTCACACCTTGATCTCTGTGGAAGACTAGTCCCATCTTTGAAAGGGGATTTGCCATGTTTTGACGGTTTCCTCAGATAATCTATTAACTGTCATCTAATAATCTTTCTTGTGTGCTCCCCCTCTCCCCTTCAGAAACCAGTAGTGGTGGTGAGTAACTTGAGGAAGCAGTATAAATGTCCAAGGGAAGGAATCTCTCTCAAGAAGAGGAGGACGGTAGCCACCAAGAACATCTCTTTCT
Source organism: Salvelinus fontinalis (assembly GCF_029448725.1). Classification (NCBI taxonomy): domain Eukaryota; kingdom Metazoa; phylum Chordata; class Actinopteri; order Salmoniformes; family Salmonidae; genus Salvelinus; species Salvelinus fontinalis. The sequence continues at coordinate 15,108,091 of NC_074665.1, forward strand.
GTGTACGCAAAGGTCAGCTGAGCTTACTACTCTCCAACTGTAAACTGTACATTTGATCAGTCAAACACTAAACAATTCCATTGCTTAACATTTATCACATGAAGTTATGAATGCAATGATTTTGAGTGTATGACTTATGTCCAGAGCAATGGAGGCTGCTGAAGGGAGGACGGCTCGTAGTAATGGATGGACTGGAATAAATAGAATGGTATCGAACATATGGTTTCCATGTACTTCATTCCAGCCATTATTATATGCCGTCCTCCCCTCAGCAGCCTCAACTGGATTTAAATTAGGCTTAGGTGGTGGGCGTGGTAAGGGATGTGGCAGGGTTGTTCTGCCTGCGCAGTAAAAAAAATAATTAGTGGCCCCAATCTTGGCGGTGTCAAGAAATTATAGACAAGCCAATTTCCCCCAATTCTACACTTTCCATGCAGCTGCTATTATTATTTTTGTTTTAAAGCAGATTTCCTGCAATTCTATGCATTTTGCCATGGCTAATGCTGTGTTCTTTTGCCCAAACATAACAAAATATATACTGCTAAATGAATTGTTTTGGGATTTTTCTATTCTCCCTGACTGTCTATATTTTATTTTGGTGGTTAGTTCAAAGATTATATTATAAAAAAATATTTAGGTCCATTATCTTTTCTACATACTATCTGTTTTTAGTCGTTTAAGTTTACACTGAAAACATTTTTCCATCGCAAAATGTATAAAAAAATTCTATATATATTTTACACTGTTTGTACTTAAGCGGCCCGTCCAAGGATATTAATGACAGAGAAATCTCTGAGGTCTGCACTGTGAAGCTTGGGTTTTTGAACAATGTCAATGGTCTCATAACAGAACCAGTATATCAACTGTATGTGTGTTCAGGTGAGGTGCTTGGACTGCTGGGGCCCAACGGAGCAGGGAAAAGCACCATCATGCATATGTTGTCTGGAGACACAGTCCCAACCGCTGGACAGGTACATACCATTCACCCTCTGTCTTTTGGCTGGACCCAATATGGAATTTTTAGGGCCAGTTTCCTGGACTTATAAGTCATATACATTTAAAATGGCTTTTAAGCTGGGTGTACGTTACACGATTTTGGTCCCGATTTAGCTGTCCCAGACAAGTTTGAGATCAGAGACAAAATCCCCATGTTGTTGCCTACTTGGGGTGCGTGGCAGTAACCGACGCTTGTTTACTGGGAGTGGGTCAGAGACTCAATCTTTGAGCAGTCCCAGACATCACGATATTTTGAAACAATTCTCGTTGTGTGAAATATGCAACGACAAGTTTTGAGATCGGTGATGAGCAATCGCCAATGAGAGCACGTTGTTTCGCGTCACCCATAATGTGTAGACTCGAGAAGGATCGATGACTACTGCTAGTATGCATTTGTACTTGCCTTTAAATCAAAGCCAAAGTGTCAAATTGTTACAGCTCTGAAGTTCACAATCAATCTTATTCATTTCAAATTGTTGGCTAGATATAGCAACTCTGAATGGTAAGCGTGAATGTCTGACTGAAAACATTTAGGGCTGCTTTGAGCCACAGCTTGTTGTAGCTACGTTAAATCTAAGCCCATCATTGTTTTCGTGCGACACCGTGGTATTGGCAATCCTCAAGACCAAGTGAAGAATCTTGTAGTGTGACCCCATCATTTAGTGTGCGCACAACTACAGGAAAGATGGTTGTTTAATGTGAGGTTTAGCCTTAAAGGCCCAATGCAGTGAAAAACTTGATTTTCCTTAAGACCATTGACTTTTTCCACATTTTGTTACGTTAGCCTTATTCTAAAATGTATTAAATCGTTTTTTCCTCAATCTACAACCAATACCCCATGACAAAGAAAATAAAAAAAAATTGCGAATGTATTACAAATAAAACGATTACATTTGCATAAGTAAATCAGACCCTTTACTCAGTTTCTCCCATTCTTCTCTGTAGATCCTCTCAGGTTCTGTCAGGTTGGATGGGGAGGGTCGCTGCACAGCTATTTTCAGGTCTCTCCAAAGATGTTCGATCAGGTTCAAGTCCGGGCTCTGGCTTGACCACTCAAGGACATTCAGAGACTTGTCCCGAAGCCACACTTGCGTTGTCTTGGCTGTGTGCTTAGAGTCTTGATGCTGCCACCACCATGTAGGGCTGGGCAATATGGTCAAAATCTCATATACCGATATAGCACATTTTCTGTAAATTCAATGAATAAATAGTTTATATAAAATGACCACATGTAAAGGCCTATTTCTTATTACATTTTGAATTATACTCAACAAATTAAAGGTACTTACACATATTGGATTTCTCCTTTTATTTAGAACTTGTGCACATTTTCAATTAAGCATGTAACAAAAGGTAAATGGAAAACTATAGTTGCAAACAAAATAAATATAGGCCGAAATAATATTTGTGGGCTTGCCTGTTTTGCATTAATACGTGTCACATCAATTTGTATTTGGTACCTTGGGTCGAGTGTTAGCACCAACTCACGAAACCCCCGTTTCTCGACCGTGTAAATTGGGGCCATGTCTTTGCAGATGTAAGTTGTAACGGCAGCTGTTAACTCCCATCTTCGTGGGCAAAAGCCTCTTGCAACGTCTGAGTCAGGGGTTTGTTTTGAGCACTCGACTGTACTTTTGGGTCTCATCCGTAGACTCTCTCCGTACTGTTTCACATTATTCTTGCGTTGGTGGTAAGTGGTTAACTTCTTATGGCTGCAATCCCATTAACGGGATAATATGACAACAGCCAGTGAAAGTGCAACATATCTTATACCATACATGTATCTTATACCATTTTAAAGGTAATCTTGTTGTTAATTCCACCAAAGTGCCTGATTTCAAATAGGCTTTACAGCGAAAGCACCACAAACGATTGTTAGGTCACCGCAAAATCACAGAAAAACACAGCTATTTTTCCAGCCAAAGACAGGAGTCACAAAAAGCAGATAGAGAAAATGAATCACTAACCTTTGATGATCTTCATCAGATGACACTCATAGGACTTCATGTTACACAATAAATATATGTTTTGTTCGATTAAGTTCATATTTATATCCAAAAACCTCAGTTTACATTGGCGCCACTGATTCATTCCCCTCTCATTCAGCCCCACATCACAGTAGAAGCTTCATTCAACGTTCTACAGACTGTTGACATCTAGTGGAAGCCGTAGGAAGTGCAAACAGATCCATATCCTACTGTGTTTTCAATAGGCGATGAGTTGAAAATCAACCAACCTCAGATTTCTCACTTCCTGGTTGGATTTATTTGCATGTTCAGAAATGCCTCCAAAATATCCGGAGAAATTGCAGAGAGCCACGTCAAATAACAAATACTCATCATAAACTTTGATGAAAGATACATGTTTTACATAGAATTAAAGATACACTTGTTAATGCAACCGCTGTGTCAGATTTAAAAAATCTTTACGGCAAAAGCACAATATTCAATAATCTGAGAACAGCGTTCAGCAACAAAAGTAAGCCATACAGTTATCCGCCAAATTGTGCAGTCAACAAAACTCATTAAAAGCATTATAAATCTTCACTTACCTTTGCTTATCTTCGTCGGAATGCACTCCCAGGACTCCCACAAGAAATGTTGGTTTGTTCGATTATGTCCAAGCAACTACTTTTGTTAGCGCGTTTAGTACACAAATCCAAACGCTCGTGCAGGTCCAGCCGAACGTCGGACGAAAACTTAAGTTATATTACAGGTTGAATAAACTTGTCAAACTAAGTATAGAATCAATCTTTAGGATGTTATCATAAATATTCAATAACGTTCCAACCGGAGAATTCCTTTGTGTCTATAGAAGTAATGGAACGCAAGTCGATATCATGTGGAATGCGCGTGACCAGGACCTGGCTCTCTGCCAGACCACTGATTCATTCCCCTCTCATTCAGCCCCACATCACAGTAGAAGCTTCATTCAAGGTTCTACAGACTGTTGACATCTAGTGGAAGCCGTAGGAAGTGCAAACAGATCCATATCCTACTGTGTTTTCAATAGGCGATGAGTTGAAAATCGACCAACCTCAGATTTCTCACTTCCTGGTTGGATTTTTTACCAGGTTTTTGCCTGCCATATGAGTTCTGTTATACTCACAGACATAATTCAAACCGTTTTAGAAACTTCAGAGTGTTTTCTATCCTAATAATAATGCATATATTAGCAACTATGACTGAGGAGCAGGCTGTTTACTCTGGGCACCTCTGTGCACCTTTCATCCAAGCTACTCAATACTGCCCCTGCAGCCATAAAAAATTAAACCATTTCTGGGCAATAATTGAGACCAAACAGCTGCATTTAAGGTCCAATCTGATCCTATGATTAAATATGACAGTCTGTTTTTCTTGCCTCAGGTCCTGATGGGGGATTACAGTACAGAGTTCCGTCCAGTAGACAACCCCCTGGAGCATATAGGCTACTGTCCCCAGGTCAGCCCTTTGTGGCCCCGCATCACCCTGGAGGAACACCTGGAGATCTACGCTGCCATCAAGGGCCTCCAGGGTCAGGATGTCCCTGGCATCATCACACGGTAACTATCCACTATCATAATACAGTTAATAGTTGTCATTTAGCAGATGCTCTTTTCCAGTGTGACTGCATTCATGTTAACTAGGAAGGACAACCACATATCACAGGCAACGAAAGTGTGGTGGGTGGGGGCAGTTGCTGTTCCGTAGGTAAGCACCATGGTCTTGTAGTGGATGGGAGCTTCAACTGGAAGCCAGTGGAGCATAAGGAGGAGCGGGGTGACATGGGAGAACTTGAAAACCAGGCAGACGGCCGCGTTCTGGATAAGTTTCGGAGTTTTGATGGCACAAGAGGGGAACCCAGCCAACAGCAAGTTGCAGTAGTCCAGATGGGAGATGACAAGTGCCTGGATTATGACCTTCACCTCTTCCTGTGTATTATAGGGTCATACTCTACGGATGTTGTAGAGCATGAACCTGCAAGAGCGGGTCACTGCTTTGATGTTTACAGAGAACAACAGTGTTGTCCAGTGTCACGCCAAGGTTCTTTGCACTCTGGGAGGGCGACACTGGAGTTGTCAACCATGATGGAGAGGTCTTTGAGCCGGCTCCCCCAGGGGAAGAGCAGTTATGTCTTATTGAGCTTGAGGTGGTGGGCCGGGCACCTGGGTGTCAGAAGGGAAGGAGAAAGGTAGTTGCGTGTCATCTGCAGAGCAATGATAGGAGATACCATGTGAGGATATGACGGAGTCGAGTGACTTGGTGTATAGAGGCCCTAGAACCGAGCGCTGGGGGACACCAGTAAATCTGTGTCCGACGCAGATCCTCTCCATGTCATCTGGTAGGAGCGGCCTGCCAGGTAGGATTCAATCCAAAAGTGTGCAGAGCCCGAGATGCCCAGCCCTGAGAGGGTGGAGAGAAGGATCTGATGGTTCATGGTGTCAAAGGCAGTGGATAGATCTAGCAGGATGAGAACAGAGGAGAGAGTCAGCTTTGGCAGTGCAGAGAGCCTCTGACACAGAAGGGCAGTCTCGGTTGGGTGACCCATCTTGAAGCCTGACTATTTAGGGTCAAGATCGTTGAGAGCCATAGCGATAAAGTTGATCATAGACAGCACACTCAAGTGTTTTGGAAAGGAAAGGCTACAGGTCTATAGTTCGACGTCAGATGAGTCGAGTGTTGGTTTCTTGAGGGGAGCAACTCTGGCCATTTTGAATTTAGAGGGGACGCAGCCAGTGGTCAGGGATGAGTTAATGAGTGAAGGTCTCCGAGATGGTCTGGGGTCGAGCGGGCAGGTTGTCCAGTGGCCAGACGTCATCTGGAAAAGGGGAGAAAGAGGTCAAGGCGTAGGGTAGTTGAGTGAGACCAGTGGACTCAATAGGCTGAGTGAAGGAGTAGCGGATGTCGTCAACCTATTTTTCCCCAAAGTTGTTGACAAACTCGTCCACAGAGAGGGAGGAGGGAGAAGGTGGAAGAACTTCCTAGGGTTAGAGGCAGAAGCATGAAATGTAGTGGTTGAAAGTGGCTTTAGCAGTAGATACAGAGGAAGAGAAGGTAGAGAGGAGGGAGTGAAAGGATGATAGGTTCTCCGGAAGTTTAGTGTTCCTCTATTTTTCACTCAGCTGCTCGCAGCCCTGTTCTGTAAACTCACAATGAGTCACTCAGCCATGGAGCAGGAGGGGAGGGCCAAGCTGGCCGGGAGGAAAGGGGACTGTGCAGGTCATAGGATGCGGAAAGGGAGGGAAGTAGAGTCGAAGAGGCAGAGTCAAGAGAATTATTTAGCAGAAGGGAGAGGAGATGGACAGGTGAGAATAGAAAATCTCCACTTAGGAGAAATTTGTAGACCTGTGTCACCACCACCAAAGACCAGGTGCTCTTGGACTATGAGAGAAACAGTCAGATGTAGAGTAGCTGGAGTAGCAGTGTACAGTGTAGCAGGGTACACTAAATTAGGAGGGTTGCAACCAAGTTTTTGGGAACGTCTCTCAATACTACAGGGAGAGGTGCAAACAGGTATAGAAAACACACAGGGTTGACAAAGCTGCAAAATCAAAGTAAATAACTAGGTAAAATATACTCAAGTGAGAGTGTGGAGCCTTCCTCCAACAACTCCGCAGAACAGTCTTGGTTTCGGCGTTGGTCTTAGTTATGAGACCGAACTGACACGACCGCCACTACCGCTGAGAAACCAGGGGAGACTGAAGAACTAACACTAATTGCTAATTGCTTATCAGAGGTGGAGAGCACGCCTCCCTGTACTAATTGCTGATTGCCTAGGAGAAGTGAAAGCACTCCAATATAGCCACTGATTACCAAAAGAAGTCACAAATTGCCCTGTACCTTCATCCTGATTGATGTGTCATGAACTATCTGCAAATTATGAACAGTCAGCAGACACCAAGTAGGTCACTGTGAAGACAGGGAGCACTTAAAGTAGATGGCCCTAGCTAGCAAACAGACAGTACTAGACATCAATAGATAAAGACAAAAAAATTATACTATCAGCAGTCCTCTAGCTATAGAATAAAGCACACTGAGATGGCACCTGAGAAGCTGGTTATATGCAGTACACTCAGAAAAGAGATGTTAACCATTGTGCCACAAAGAGGGACTTAGGGTAATTACAATTGGCTCAGAACAGGGCAGCACGGCTGGCCCTTTAAAGTAAACAGAGAGCTAACAATGATATGCATGTAAATCTCTCATGGCTCAAAGTGGAAGAGAGATTGACTTCATCACTACTTGTTTTTGTAAGAGGTGTTGACAAGCTGAATGCACTGAGTTGTCTGTTTAAACTACTAGCACACAGCTCAGACACCCATACATACCCCACAAGACATGTCACCAGAGGTCTCTTCACAATCCCCAAGTCCAGATTTAAAAAATTAAAAAAATATATAAAAAACAGGTAAAAATACACCTTATTGAACAGCGGGGACTGTGAAGAGACACACAAAGGTGCAGACACAAGCATACGCACACAAGCTAGCACACACACAATATTGTTGTACGGTGGTTTTATACATTTTGTATTGTAGATATGTAGTGGTGTAATAATGTTATATGATGTACTGTTTTATCTTTTTATATATGTAATGTAAGTGCATTAATGTGTTTGGACCCCATAATAGATATAAATACCCTTATGTCAACTGTCTTGTGGTAGTAACAGCTGGTGCCTGATGTAGTCAGAGATGTACTGTTGACAACTAAGCATTGATTCGATTGTTCATCTGGAGTTCATTTTAATCCTAAAACATGAATAATGTGTCTAACGTTTGCCTCTTATCTAACCTGCCTTTTAGACTTGGCCCTCTTTATTTTTCTGTTATGTACCTTTTTGCTGTGGTCTCCTGTGGAATGGACTTTGTGTGAACTTTGTGTTTGTCTCTCTCTCTCTGTGTTCCTATCAGTGTGGTGAATGCTCTGGAGCTGAAGGGCCACCTCCACAAGCAGGCAAAAAACCTCTCAGCTGGGATCAAGAGGAAGGTGAGACAGAAAGAGGGAGAGCAAGAGAGAGTTCCACTTTACACTCTGTCTACTCTCCACACACCTTTACATAACACTGTGGAAAGGGAGACTTTTACTTTGAAACTGCCTGCCAGGGAGACATTTGGAAAGCTGAAATGGGGTTGCTTCAGAGATTCCGTTTGGGCCTAGCAGTACCATCCATCATTTAATGTGATGTTTGATAATAGAGAGAGGAAATTAGGTGAGTGTATCCTCCCTCTGCCAGTTCAAACAACCCTACAACCTTACTTTGCTCACTTGTTTAATTTGTATATCTGTGTCACAGTATGTTGACTGCTGTCTCAATCTCTGAATGCTCAGCTATGAGAATCCAATTGACGTTTACTCCTGGAAAGAAAAGGCTACAGGTTGTACCCCCTACAACCGCTGTGATTTATTATTTGACCCTGCTGGTCATCTATGGTACTTTGAACATCTTGAAGAACGATCTGGCCTTAATGGACAATCTTATAATCTCCACCTGGGAAAGCCAGAAGAAGACTGTCAACCCCTCAGAACCTGGTTCCTCTAGGTTTCTTCCTGACTTACTAGGGAGTTTTTCCTAGCCAACATTGCTTCTACGTCTACATTGCTTGCTGTTTAGAATTTTAGGTTTGGTTTTCTGTATAAGCACTTTGGGACATCTGCTGATGTAAAAGGTGCTTTATAAATATATTTGATTTTTATTGTTGCGTTTTCTTTGTGTGTTTTAGCCTAGCCCAAACGTTCAAATCCTTTTGCCCTCACTAATTCTCATTTGCCTGTTTCATTTGTATCTGTGCCACACGTTGTTGACTGTTTTCCTTTGTGTTTCCTGTTTATGTGTTTCAGTTGTGCTTTGCTCTCAGCATGTTGGGGAACCCTCAGATAGTTCTGCTGGACGAGCCTTCTACAGGGATGGACCCCAAGTCCAAACAACGCATGTGGTGAGACCCATGCTCCTCTCCCTGGGACAGGCACAATCAGACCAAAACAATGTTGTTGACAAGAAATAGTTGTGCGGTACAAGGCTGAGAAATTACAGCAAAATCACACTGCAATCAATAGAAACCAGAATGTATCGTGTTTCATTGTGTCATTTGTATATGTACACTATATATACAAAAGCACGTGGACACACCTTCAGTGGATTCAGCTATTTCAGCCACACCCATTGCTGACAGGTGTATAAATCGAGCACACAGCCATGCAATCTCCATAGACAAACATTGGCCATAGAATGGCCTTAATGATGAGCTCAGTCAATTTCAAAGTGGCACCGTCATAGGATGCCACCTTTCCAATAAGTCAGTTTGTCAAACTTCTACCTTGCTAGAGCTGCTCCAGTCAACTGTAAGTGATGTTACTGTGAAGTGGAAACGTCTAGGAGCAACAACGGCTCAGCTGCAAAGTGGTAGGCCACACAAGCTCACAGAATGGGACCACAGAGTGCTGAAGCGTGTATCGCATAAAAATCGTCTGTCCTCGGTTGCAACACTCACTAACAAGTTCCAAACTGCCTCTGGAAGCAACGTCAGCACAAGAACTGTTCGTCGGGAGCTTCATGAAATTTCATGGCCGAGCAGCCGCACACAAGCTTTAGATCACCATCCGCAATGCCAAGCGTCGGCTGGAGTGATGTAAAGCTCGCCGCCATTGGACTCTGGTGCAGTGGAAACGCTTTCTCTGGATTGATGAATCATTCTTCACTCTCTGGCAGTCCGAAGGACAAATCTGGGTTTGGCAGATGCCAGGAGAACGCTACCTGCCCGAATGCAAAGTGCCAACTGTAAAGTTTGGTGGAGGAGGAATAATGGTCTGGAGCTGTTTTCCATGGTTCGGGCTAGGCCCCTTTGTTCCAGTGAAAGGAAATCTTAACGCTACAGCATACAATTACATTCTAGATGATTCTGTGCTTCCAACTTTGTGGCAACAGTTTGAGGAAGGCCCATTCCAGTTTCAGCATGACAATGCCCCCGTGCACAAAGCGAGGTTCATATAGAAAATGTTTGTCAAGATCAGTGTGAAAGAACTTGACTGGCCTGCACAGAGCCCTGGCTTCAACCCTATCGAACACCTTTGGAATTAAATGGAATGCCGACTAGCCCAACAGGCCTAATAGCCCAACATCAGTGTCCAACCTCACTAATGCTCTTGTGTCTGAATGGAAGCAAGTCCCTGCAGCAATGTTCTAACATCTAGTGGAAAGCCTTCCCAGAAGAGTGGAGGCTGTTATAGCAGCAAAAGGGGAACCAACTCCATATTAATGCCCATGATTTTGGAATGAGATGGTTGACGAGCAGGTGTCCATACACTACATAACCAAAAGTATATGTCATCTTCAGTTTCAAAGGTTTTCAGTTTGTTTTTTAGTTTTAGATTTTCATTGTTCTACTCTGTTAAGTAGCCAGTAAAGTGCTAAGGCTGTGGTCCTTCTGTTCCTCTGGTTCGTCCGGTCTCCAGGAGGGCTATCCGGGCAGCGTTTAAGAACCGCCAGCGTGGGGCCATTCTGACCACTCACTACATGGAGGAGGCTGAGGCTGTGTGTGACCGCGTGGCCATCATGGTGTCAGGGCAGCTCAGGTGAGTGTTGGAGTATCAGAGTAGGGGTGAAGATGGGTGGAACATAGCGTTGGATAGAGAATGCACTTGCCACAATGGCTGTTTGTGGTCTGCCCTCTATCCAACTCAATGAGGGGGACAGGGGGATGTCCAGAAGCTCTGACATTGGGGAAAAGGTGTGATATGTTGCAAATACATTGCTATAGCTAATAATCTATGTCGCAGTAACTAGGTTATAAATAACTTTGTCTTTTTATCATACTGTAGGTATGTTTTTAGTGTTTAGATATTTTGTTTGGTGTTGAGATCAGGTGGTGTATTGGGGAGTTGATTTGTGGTAGTTGTGATTAGGATGATGGTGATGATGATGTGTTATATCTCAGGTGTATTGGGTCTATGTAGTTGTGATGATGATGATGAGGATGTGTCTCAGGTGTATTGGGTCTATGTAGTTGTGATGATGATGATGATGATGATGTGTCTCAGGTGTATTGGGTCTATGTAGTTGTGATGATGATGATGATGTGTCTCAGGTGTATTGGGTCTATGTAGTTGTGATGATGATGATGATGATGATGTGTCTCAGGTGTATTGGGTCTATGTAGTTGTGATGATGATGATGTGTCTCAGGTGTATTGGGTCTATGTAGTTGTGATGATGATGATGATGTGTCTCAGGTGTATTGAGTCTATGTAGTTGTGATGATGATGATGATGTGTCTCAGGTGTATTGGGTCTATGTAGTTGTGATGATGATCATGTGTCTCAGGTGTATCGGGTCTATGTAGTTGTGATGATGATGATGTGTCTCAGGTGTATTGAGTCTATGTAGTTGTGATGATGATGATGTGTCTCAGGTGTATTGAGTCTATGTAGTTGTGATGATGATGATGTGTCTCAGGTGTATTGGGTCTATGTAGTTGTGATGATGATGATGATGTGTCTCAGGTGTATTGAGTCTATGTAGTTGTGATGATGATGATGATGATGATGATGATGTGTCTCAGGTGTATTGGGTCTATGTAGTTGTGATGATGATGTGTCTCAGTTGTATTGGGTCTATGTAGTTGTGATGATGATGATGTGTCTCAGGTGTATTGAGTCTATGTAGTTGTGATGATGATGATGTGTCTCAGGTGTATTGGGTCTATGTAGTTGTGATGATGATGATGTGTCTCAGGTGTACCGGGTCTATGTAGTTGTGATGATGATGATGATGATGTGTCTCAGGTGTATTGGGTCTATGTAGTTGTGATGATGATGATGATGTGTCTCAGGTGTATTGGGTCTATGTAGTTGTGATGATGATGTGTCTCAGGTGTATTGGGTCTATGTAGTTGTGATGATGATGATGATGTGTCTCAGGTGTATTGGGTCTATGTAGTTGTGATGATGATGTGTCTCAGGTGTATTGGGTCTATGTAGTTGTGATGATGATGATGTGTCTCAGGTGTATTGGGTCTATGTAGTTGTGATGATGATGTGTCTCAGGTGTATTGGGTCTATGTAGTTGTGATGATGATGATGATGATGATGTGTCTCAGGTGTATTGAGTCTATGTAGTTGTGATGATGATGATGTGTCTCAGGTGTATTGGGTCTATGTAGTTGTGATGATGATGATGTGTCTCAGGTGTATTGAGTCTATGTAGTTGTGATGATGATGATGTGTCTCAGGTGTATTGAGTCTATGTAGTTGTGATGATGATGATGTGTCTCAGGTGTATCGGGTCTATGTAGTTGTGATGATGATGATGATGTGTCTCAGGTGTATTGGGTCTATGTAGTTGTGATGATGATGATGATGTGTCTCAGGTGTATTGGGTCTATGTAGTTGTGATGATGATGATGTGTCTCAGGTGTACCGGGTCTATGTAGTTGTGATGATGATGATGATGTGTCTCAGGTGTATTGGGTCTATGTAGTTGTGATGATGATGATGATGATGTGTCTCAGGTGTATTGGGTCTATGTAGTTGTGATGATGATGTGTCTCAGGTGTATTGAGTCTATGTAGTTGTGATGATGATGATGATGATGTGTCTCAGGTGTATTGGGTCTATGTAGTTGTGATGATGATGATGATGATGTGTCTCAGGTGTATTGAGTCTATGTAGTTGTGATGATGATGATGTGTCTCAGGTGTATTGGGTCTATGTAGTTGTGATGATGATGTGTCTCAGGTGTATTGGGTCTATGTAGTTGTGATGATGATGATGATGTGTCTCAGGTGTATTGAGTCTATGTAATTGTGATGATGATGATGTGTCTCAGGTGTATTAGGTCTATGTAGTTGTGATGATGATGATGATGATGTGTCTCAGGTGTATTGGGTCTATGTAGTTGTGATGATGATGATGATGATGTGTCTCAGGTGTATTGAGTCTATGTAGTTGTGATGATGATGTGTCTCAGGTCTATTGGGTCTATGTAGTTGTGATGATGATGATGATGTGTCTCAGGTGTATTGAGTCTATGTAGTTGTGATGATGATGATGTGTCTCAGGTGTATTGGGTCTATGTAGTTGTGATGATGATGATGATGATGTGTCTCAGGTGTATTGGGTCTATGTAGTTGTGATGATGATGATGATGTGTCTCAGGTGTACCGGGTCTATGTAGTTGTGATGATGATGATGTGTCTCAGGTGTATTGAGTCTATGTAGTTGTGATGATGATGATGATGTGTCTCAGGTGTATTGGGTCTATGTAGTTGTGATGATGATGTGTCTCAGGTGTACCGGGTCTATGTAGTTGTGATGATGATGATGATGATGTGTCTCAGGTGTATTGGGTCTATGTAGTTGTGATGGTGATGATGATGTGTCTCAGGTGTACCGGGTCTATGTAGTTGTGATGATGATGATGATGTGTCTCAGGTGTATTGAGTCTATGTAGTTGTGATGATGATGATGATGTGTCTCAGGTGTATTGGGTCTATGTAGTTGTGATGATGATGATGATGTGTCTCAGGTGTATTGGGTCTATGTAGTTGTGATGATGATGATGATGATGATGATGTGTCTCAGGTGTATTGGGTCTATGTAGTTGTGATGATGATGATGATGATGATGATGTGTCTCAGGTGTATTGGGTCTATGTAGTTGTGATGATGATGATGATGTGTCTCAGGTGTATTGAGTCTATGTAGTTGTGATGATGATGATGATGTGTCTCAGGTGTATTGGGTCTATGTAGTTGTGATGATGATGATGTGTCTCAGGTGTATTGGGTCTATGTAGTTGTGATGATCATGTGTCTCAGGTGTATTGGGTCTATGTAGTTGTGATGATGATGATGTGTCTCAGGTGTATTGGGTCTATGTAGTTGTGATGATGATGATGATGTCTCTCAGGTGTATTGAGTCTATGTAGTTGTGATGATGATGATGTGTCTCAGGTGTACCGGGTCTATGTAGTTGTGATGATGATGATGATGATGTGTCTCAGGTGTATTGGGTCTATGTAGTTGTGATGGTGATGATGATGTGTCTCAGGTGTATTGGGTCTATGTAGTTGTGATGATGATGATGATGTGTCTCAGGTGTATTGGGTCTATGTAGTTGTGATGATGATGATGTGTCTCAGGTGTATTGGGTCTATATAGTTGTGATGATGATGATGATGTTTCTCAGGTGTATTGGGTCTATGTAGTTGTGATGATGATGTGTCTCAGGTGTATTGGGTCTATGTAGTTGTGATGATGATGATGATGTGTCTCAGGTGTATTGGGTCTATGTAGTTGTGATGATGATGATGATGTGTCTCAGGTGTATTGGGTCTATATAGTTGTGATGATGATGATGATGTGTCTCTGTCTCTCAGGTGTATCGGGTCTATGTAGTTGTGATGATGATGATGATGTGTCTCAGGTGTATCGGGTCTATGTAGTTGTGATGATGATGTGTCTCAGGTGTATTGGGTCTATGTAGTTGTGATGATGATGTGTCTCAGGTGTACCGGGTCTATGTAGTTGTGATGATGATGATGATGTGTCTCAGGTGTATCGGGTCTATGTAGTTGTGATGATGATGTGTCTCAGGTGTATTGCGTCTATGTAGTTGTGATGATGATGATGATGTCTCTGTCTCTCAGGTGTATCGGGTCTATGTAGTTGTGATGATGATGATGATGTGTCTCAGGTGTATCGGGTCTATGTAGTTGTGATGATGATGTGTCTCAGGTGTATTGGGTCTATGTAGTTGTGATGATGATGATGTGTCTCAGGTGTATTGGGTCTATGTAGTTGTGATGATGATGATGTGTCTCAGGTGTATTGGGTCTATGTAGTTGTGATGATGATGATGATGTGTCTCAGGTGTACCGGGTCTATGTAGTTGTGATGATGATGATGTGTCTCAGGTGTATTGAGTCTATGTAGTTGTGATGATGATGATGATGTGTCTCAGGTGTACCGGGTCTATGTAGTTGTGATGATGATGATGTGTCTCAGGTGTATTGAGTCTATGTAGTTGTGATGATGATGTGTCTCAGGTGTATTGAGTCTATGTAGTTGTGATGATGATGATGATGTGTCTCAGGTGTATCGGGTCTATGTAGTTGTGATGATGATGATGTGTCTCAGGTGTATCGGGTCTATGTAGTTGTGATGATGATGATGTGTCTCAGGTGTATTGAGTCTATGTAGTTGTGATGATGATGATGATGTGTCTCAGGTGTATTGGGTCTATGTAGTTGTGATGATGATGATGATGTGTCTCAGGTGTATTGGGTCTATGTAGTTGTGATGATGATGATGATGATGATGTGTCTCAGGTGTATTGGGTCTATGTAGTTGTGATGATGATGATGTGTCTCAGGTGTATTGGGTCTATGTAGTTGTGATGATGATGATGATGTGTCTCAGGTGTATTGAGTCTATGTAGTTGTGATGATGATGATGATGTGTCTCAGGTGTATTGGGTCTATGTAGTTGTGATGATGATCATGTGTCTCAGGTGTATCGGGTCTATGTAGTTGTGATGATGATGATGTGTCTCAGGTGTATTGAGTCTATGTAGTTGTGATGATGATGATGATGTGTCTCAGGTGTATTGAGTCTATGTAGTTGTGATGATGATGATGATGTGTCTCAGGTGTATTGAGTCTATGTAGTTGTGATGATGATGATGTGTCTCAGGTGTATTGGGTCTATGTAGTTGTGATGATGATGATGATGTGTCTCAGGTGTATTGAGTCTATGTAGTTGTGATGATGATGATGATGATGTGTCTCAGGTGTATTGGGTCTATGTAGTTGTGATGATGATGTGTCTCAGTTGTATTGGGTCTATGTAGTTGTGATGATGATGATGTGTCTCAGGTGTATTGAGTCTATGTAGTTGTGATGATGATGATGTGTCTCAGGTGTATTGGGTCTATGTAGTTGTGATGATGATGATGTGTCTCAGGTGTACCGGGTCTATGTAGTTGTGATGATGATGATGATGATGTGTCTCAGGTGTATTGGGTCTATGTAGTTGTGATGATGATGATGATGTGTCTCAGGTGTATTGGGTCTATGTAGTTGTGATGATGATGTGTCTCAGGTGTATTGGGTCTATGTAGTTGTGATGATGATGATGATGTGTCTCAGGTGTATTGGGTCTATGTAGTTGTGATGATGATGTGTCTCAGGTGTATTGGGTCTATGTAGTTGTGATGATGATGATGTGTCTCAGGTGTATTGGGTCTATGTAGTTGTGATGATGATGTGTCTCAGGTGTATTGGGTCTATGTAGTTGTGATGATGATGATGATGATGATGATGTGTCTCAGGTGTATTGAGTCTATGTAGTTGTGATGATGATGATGTGTCTCAGGTGTATTGGGTCTATGTAGTTGTGATGATGATGATGTGTCTCAGGTGTATTGAGTCTATGTAGTTGTGATGATGATGATGTGTCTCAGGTGTATTGAGTCTATGTAGTTGTGATGATGATGATGTGTCTCAGGTGTATCGGGTCTATGTAGTTGTGATGATGATGATGATGTGTCTCAGGTGTATTGGGTCTATGTAGTTGTGATGATGATGATGATGTGTCTCAGGTGTATTGGGTCTATGTAGTTGTGATGATGATGATGTGTCTCAGGTGTACCGGGTCTATGTAGTTGTGATGATGATGATGATGTGTCTCAGGTGTATTGGGTCTATGTAGTTGTGATGATGATGATGATGATGTGTCTCAGGTGTATTGGGTCTATGTAGTTGTGATGATGATGTGTCTCAGGTGTATTGAGTCTATGTAGTTGTGATGATGATGATGATGATGTGTCTCAGGTGTATTGGGTCTATGTAGTTGTGATGATGATGATGATGATGTGTCTCAGGTGTATTGAGTCTATGTAGTTGTGATGATGATGATGTGTCTCAGGTGTATTGGGTCTATGTAGTTGTGATGATGATGTGTCTCAGGTGTATTGGGTCTATGTAGTTGTGATGATGATGATGATGTGTCTCAGGTGTATTAGGTCTATGTAGTTGTGATGATGATGATGATGTGTCTCAGGTGTATTGGGTCTATGTAGTTGTGATGATGATGATGATGATGTGTCTCAGGTGTATTGAGTCTATGTAGTTGTGATGATGATGTGTCTCAGGTCTATTGGGTCTATGTAGTTGTGATGATGATGATGATGTGTCTCAGGTGTATTGAGTCTATGTAGTTGTGATGATGATGATGTGTCTCAGGTGTATTGGGTCTATGTAGTTGTGATGATGATGATGATGATGTGTCTCAGGTGTATTGGGTCTATGTAGTTGTGATGATGATGATGATGTGTCTCAGGTGTACCGGGTCTATGTAGTTGTGATGATGATGATGTGTCTCAGGTGTATTGAGTCTATGTAGTTGTGATGATGATGATGATGTGTCTCAGGTGTATTGGGTCTATGTAGTTGTGATGATGATGTGTCTCAGGTGTACCGGGTCTATGTAGTTGTGATGATGATGATGATGATGTGTCTCAGGTGTATTGGGTCTATGTAGTTGTGATGGTGATGATGATGTGTCTCAGGTGTACCGGGTCTATGTAGTTGTGATGATGATGATGATGTGTCTCAGGTGTATTGAGTCTATGTAGTTGTGATGATGATGATGATGTGTCTCAGGTGTATTGGGTCTATGTAGTTGTGATGATGATGATGATGTGTCTCAGGTGTATTGGGTCTATGTAGTTGTGATGATGATGATGATGATGATGATGTGTCTCAGGTGTATTGGGTCTATGTAGTTGTGATGATGATGATGATGATGATGATGTGTCTCAGGTGTATTGGGTCTATGTAGTTGTGATGATGATGATGATGTGTCTCAGGTGTATTGAGTCTATGTAGTTGTGATGATGATGATGATGTGTCTCAGGTGTATTGGGTCTATGTAGTTGTGATGATGATGATGTGTCTCAGGTGTATTGGGTCTATGTAGTTGTGATGATGATGATGATGTCTCTCAGGTGTATTGAGTCTATGTAGTTGTGATGATGATGATGTGTCTCAGGTGTACCGGGTCTATGTAGTTGTGATGATGATGATGTGTCTCAGGTGTATTGGGTCTATGTAGTTGTGATGGTGATGATGATGTGTCTCAGGTGTATTGGGTCTATGTAGTTGTGATGATGATGATGATGTGTCTCAGGTGTATTGGGTCTATGTAGTTGTGATGATGATGATGTGTCTCAGGTGTATTGGGTCTATATAGTTGTGATGATGATGATGATGTTTCTCAGGTGTATTGGGTCTATGTAGTTGTGATGATGATGTGTCTCAGGTGTATTGGGTCTATGTAGTTGTGATGATGATGATGATGTGTCTCAGGTGTATTGGGTCTATGTAGTTGTGATGATGATGATGATGTGTCTCAGGTGTATTGGGTCTATATAGTTGTGATGATGATGATGATGTGTCTCTGTCTCTCAGGTGTATCGGGTCTATGTAGTTGTGATGATGATGATGATGATGTGTCTCAGGTGTATCGGGTCTATGTAGTTGTGATGATGATGTGTCTCAGGTGTATTGGGTCTATGTAGTTGTGATGATGATGTGTCTCAGGTGTACCGGGTCTATGTAGTTGTGATGATGATGATGATGTGTCTCAGGTGTATTGGGTCTATATAGTTGTGATGATGATGATGATGTGTCTCTGTCTCTCAGGTGTATCGGGTCTATGTAGTTGTGATGATGATGATGATGTGTCTCAGGTGTATCGGGTCTATGTAGTTGTGATGATGATGTGTCTCAGGTGTATTGGGTCTATGTAGTTGTGATGATGATGATGATGTCTCTGTCTCTCAGGTGTATCGGGTCTATGTAGTTGTGATGATGATGATGATGTGTCTCAGGTGTATCGGGTCTATGTAGTTGTGATGATGATGTGTCTCAGGTGTATTGGGTCTATGTAGTTGTGATGATGATGATGTGTCTCAGGTGTATTGGGTCTATGTAGTTGTGATGATGATGATGTGTCTCAGGTGTATTGGGTCTATGTAGTTGTGATGATGATGATGATGTGTCTCAGGTGTACCGGGTCTATGTAGTTGTGATGATGATGATGTGTCTCAGGTGTATTGAGTCTATGTAGTTGTGATGATGATGATGATGTGTCTCAGGTGTACCGGGTCTATGTAGTTGTGATGATGATGATGTGTCTCAGGTGTATTGAGTCTATGTAGTTGTGATGATGATGTGTCTCAGGTGTATTGAGTCTATGTAGTTGTGATGATGATGATGATGTGTCTCAGGTGTATCGGGTCTATGTAGTTGTGATGATGATGATGTGTCTCAGGTGTATCGGGTCTATGTAGTTGTGATGATGATGATGTGTCTCAGGTGTATTGAGTCTATGTAGTTGTGATGATGATGATGATGTGTCTCAGGTGTATTGGGTCTATGTAGTTGTGATGATGATGATGATGTGTATCGGGTCTATGTAGTTGTGATGATGATGATGATGTGTCTCAGGTGTATTGGGTCTATGTAGTTGTGATGATGATGATGATGTGTCTCAGGTGTATTGGGTCTATGTAGTTGTGATGATGATGATGATGATGTGTCTCAGGTGTATTGGGTCTATGTAGTTGTGATGATGATGATGATGTCTCTCAGGTGTATTGGGTCTATGTAGTTGTGATGATGATGATGATGTGTCTCAGGTGTATTGAGTCTATGTAGTTGTGATGATGATGATGTGTCTCAGGTGTATCGGGTCTATGTAGTTGTGATGATGATGATGATGTGTCTCAGGTGTATTGGGTCTATGTAGTTGTGATGATGATGATGATGTGTCTCAGGTGTATTGGGTCTATGTAGTTGTGATGATGATGATGATGTGTCTCAGGTGTATTGGGTCTATGTAGTTGTGATGATGATGTGTCTCAGGTGTATTGGGTCTATGTAGTTGTGATGATGATGTGTCTCAGGTGTATTGGGTCTATGTAGTTGTGATGATGATGATGATGTGTCTCAGGTGTATTGGGTCTATGTAGTTGTGATGATGATGTGTCTCAGGTGTATTGGGTCTATGTAGTTGTGATGATGATGTGTCTCAGGTGTATTGGGTCTATGTAGTTGTGATGATGATGATGTGTCTCAGGTGTATTGGGTCTATGTAGTTGTGATGATGATGATGATGTGTCTCAGGTGTATTGGGTCTATGTAGTTGTGATGATGATGATGATGTGTCTCAGGTGTATTGGGTCTATGTAGTTGTGATGATGATGATGTGTCTCAGGTGTATTGAGTCTATGTAGTTGTGATGATGATGATGTGTCTCAGGTGTATTGGGTCTATGTAGTTGTGATGATGATGATGATGTGTCTCAGGTGTATTGGGTCTATGTAGTTGTGATGATGATGATGATGATGTGTCTCAGGTGTATTGGGTCTATGTAGTTGTGATGATGATGATGATGTGTCTCAGGTGTATTGGGTCTATGTAGTTGTGATGATGATGATGTGTCTCAGGTGTATTGGGTCTATGTAGTTGTGATGATGATGATGATGTGTCTCAGGTGTATTGGGTCTATGTAGTTGTGATGATGATGATGATGTGTCTCAGGTGTATTGGGTCTATGTAGTTGTGATGATGATGATGTTTCTCAGGTGTATTGAGTCTATGTAGTTGTGATGATGATGATGTGTCTCAGGTGTATTGGGTCTATGTAGTTGTGATGATGATGATGATGTGTCTCAGGTGTATTGGGTCTATGTAGTTGTGATGATGATGATGATGATGTGTCTCAGGTGTATTGGGTCTATGTAGTTGTGATGATGATGTGTCTCAGGTGTATTGGGTCTATGTAGTTGTGATGATGATGTGTCTCAGGTGTATTGGGTCTATGTAGTTGTGATGATGATGTGTCTCAGGTGTATTGGGTCTATGTAGTTGTGATGATGATGTGTCTCAGGTGTATTGGGTCTATGTAGTTGTGATGATGATGATGATGTGTCTCAGGTGTATCGGGTCTATGTAGTTGTGATGATGATGATGATGTGTCTCAGGTGTATCGGGTCTATGTAGTTGTGATGATGATGATGATGTGTCTCAGGTGTATCGGGTCTATGTAGTTGTGATGATGATGTGTCTCAGGTGTATCGGGTCTATGTAGTTGTGATGATGATGATGATGATGTGTCTCAGGTGTATTGGGTCTATGTAGTTGTGATGATGATGATGATGATGTGTCTCAGGTGTATTGGGTCTATGTAGTTGTGATGATGATGATGATGTGTCTCAGGTGTATTGGGTCTATGTAGTTGTGATGATGATGATGTGTCTCAGGTGTATTGGGTCTATGTAGTTGTGATGGTGATGATGATGATGTGTCTCAGGTGTATTGAGTCTATGTAGTTGTGATGATGATGATGATGATGATGATGATGATGATGATGTGTCTCAGGTGTATTGGGTCTATGTAGTTGTGATGATGATGATGATTATGTGTCTCAGGTGTATTGGGTCTATGTAGTTGTGATGATGATGATGATGATGATGATGATGATGTGTCTCAGGTGTATCGGGTCTATGTAGTTGTGATGGTGATGATGATGATGTGTCTCAGGTGTATTGAGTCTATGTAGTTGTGATGATGATGATGTGTCTCAGGTGTATTGGGTCTATGTAGTTGTGATGATGATGATGATGTGTCTCAGGTGTATTGGGTCTATGTAGTTGTGATGATGATGTGTCTCAGGTCTATGTAGTTGTGATGATGATGATGATGATGTGTCTCAGGTGTATGTAGTTGTGATGATGATGATGATGTGTCTCAGGTGTATTGGGTCTATGTAGTTGTGATGATGATGATGTGTCTCAGGTGTATTGAGTCTATGTAGTTGTGATGATGATGATGTGTCTCAGGTCTATTGGGTCTATGTAGTTGTGATGATGATGATGATGTGTCTCAGGTGTATTGAGTCTATGTAGTTGTGATGATGATGATGATGTGTCTCAGGTGTATTGGGTGTATGTAGTTGTGATGATGATGATGATGTGTCTCAGGTGTATTGGGTCTATGTAGTTGTGATGATGATGATGTGTCTCAGGTGTATTGGGTCTATGTAGTTGTGATGATGATGATGATGTGTATCGGGTCTATGTAGTTGTGATGATGATCATGATGTGTCTCAGGTGTATTGGGTCTATGTAGTTGTGATGATGATGATGATGTGTCTCAGGTGTATTGAGTCTATGTAGTTGTGATGATGATGATGATGTGTCTCAGGTGTATTGGGTCTATGTAGTTGTGATGATGATGATGATGATGATGTGTCTCAGGTGTATTGAGTCTATGTAGTTGTGATGATGATGATGATGTGTCTCAGGTGTATTGGGTCTATGTAGTTGTGATGATGATGATGATGATGATGTGTCTCAGGTGTATTGGTCTATGTAGTTGTGATGATGATGTGTCTCAGGTGTATTGGGTCTATGTAGTTGTGATGATGATGATGATGTGTCTCAGGTGTATTGGGTCTATGTAGTTGTGATGATGATGATGATGTGTCTCAGGTGTATTGGTCTATGTAGTTGTGATGATGATGATGATGTGTCTCAGGTGTATGTAGTTGTGATGATGATGATGATGTGTCTCAGGTGTATTAGGTCTATGTAGTTGTGATGATGATGATGATGTCTCTCAGGTGTATTGGGTCTATGTAGTTGTGATGATGATGATGATGTGTCTCAGGTGTATGTAGTTGTGATGATGATGATGTGTCTCAGGTGTATTAGGTCTATGTAGTTGTGATGATGATGATGATGTCTCTCAGGTGTATTGGGTCTATGTAGTTGTGATGATGATGATGATGTGTCTCAGGTGTATGTAGTTGTGATGATGATGATGATGTGTCTCAGGTGTATTAGGTCTATGTAGTTGTGATGATGATGATGATGATGTGTCTCAGGTGTATTAGGTCTATGTAGTTGTGATGATGATGATGATGTCTCTCAGGTGTATTGGGTCTATGTAGTTGTGATGATGATGATGATGTGTCTCAGGTGTATTGAGTCTATGTAGTTGTGATGATGATGATGATGATGTGTCTCAGGTGTATTGAGTCTATGTAGTTGTGATGATGATGATGTGTCTCAGGTGTATCGGGTCTATGTAGTTGTGATGATGATGATGATGTGTCTCAGGTGTATTGGGTCTATGTAGTTGTGATGATGATGATGATGTGTCTCAGGTGTATTGGGTCTATGTAGTTGTGATGACGATGATGATGTGTCTCAGGTGTATTGGGTCTATGTAGTTGTGATGATGATGATGATGTGTCTCAGGTGTATTGGGTCTATGTAGTTGTGATGATGATGTGTCTCAGGTGTATTGGGTCTATGTAGTTGTGATGATGATGATGATGTGTCTCAGGTGTATTGGGTCTATGTAGTTGTGATGATGATGATGTGTCTCAGGTGTATTGGGTCTATGTAGTTGTGATGATGATGTGTCTCAGGTGTATTGGGTCTATGTAGTTGTGATGATGATGATGATGTGTCTCAGGTGTATTGGGTCTATGTAGTTGTGATGATGATGATGATGTGTCTCAGGTGTATCGGGTCTATGTAGTTGTGATGATGATGATGATGATGTGTCTCAGGTGTATTGGGTCTATGTAGTTGTGATGATGATGTGTCTCAGGTGTATTGGGTCTATGTAGTTGTGATGATGATGATGTGTCTCAGGTGTATGTAGTTGTGATGATGAGGATGATGATGATGTGTCTCAGGTGTATTGGGTCTATGTAGTTGTGATGATGATGATGTGTCTCAGGTGTATTGGGTCTATATAGTTGTGATGATGATGATGATGTGTCTCAGGTGTATTGAGTCTATGTAGTTGTGATGATGATGATGATGTGTCTCAGGTGTATTGAGTCTATGTAGTTGTGATGATGATGATGATGTGTCTCAGGTGTATTGGGTGTATGTAGTTGTGATGATGATGATGATGTGTCTCAGGTGTATTGGGTCTATGTAGTTGTGATGATGATGATGATGTGTCTCAGGTCTATTGGGTCTATGTAGTTGTGATGATGATGATGATGTGTCTCAGGTGTATTGGGTCTATGTAGTTGTGATGATGATGATGATGGTGTGTCTCAGGTGTATTGGGTCTATGTAGTTGTGATGATGATGATGATGATGATGTGTCTCAGGTGTATTGGGTCTATGTAGTTGTGATGATGATGATGATGTGTCTCAGGTGTATTGGGTCTATGTAGTTGTGATGATGATGATGATGTGTATCGGGTCTATGTAGTTGTGATGATGATGATGATGTGTCTCAGGTGTATTGGGTCTATGTAGTTGTGATGATGATGTGTCTCAGGTGTATTGGGTCTATGTAGTTGTGATGATGATGATGTGTCTCAGGTGTATTGGGTCTATGTAGCTGTGATGATGATGATGTGTCTCAGGTGTATTGAGTCTATGTAGTTGTGATGATGATGATGTGTCTCAGGTGTATTGGGTCTATGTAGTTGTGATGATGATGATGATGTGTCTCAGGTGTATTGGGTCTATGTAGTTGTGATGATGATGATGATGATGTGTCTCAGGTGTATTGGGTCTATGTAGTTGTGATGATGATGATGATGTGTCAGGTGTATTGGGTCTATGTAGTTGTGATGATGATGATGTGTCTCAGGTGTATTGGGTCTATGTAGTTGTGATGATGATGTGTCTCAGGTGTATTGGGTCTATGTAGTTGTGATGATGATGATGATGTGTCTCAGGTGTATTGGGTCTATGTAGTTGTGATGATGATGATGTGTCTCAGGTGTATTGAGTCTATGTAGTTGTGATGATGATGATGTGTCTCAGGTGTATTGGGTCTATGTAGTTGTGATGATGATGATGATGTGTCTCAGGTGTATTGGGTCTATGTAGTTGTGATGATGATGATGATGATGTGTCTCAGGTGTATTGGGTCTATGTAGTTGTGATGATGATGTGTCTCAGGTGTATTGGGTCTATGTAGTTGTGATGATGATGTGTCTCAGGTGTATTGGGTCTATGTAGTTGTGATGATGATGTGTCTCAGGTGTATTGGGTCTATGTAGTTGTGATGATGATGTGTCTCAGGTGTATTGGGTCTATGTAGTTGTGATGATGATGATGATGTGTCTCAGGTGTATCGGGTCTATGTAGTTGTGATGATGATGATGATGTGTCTCAGGTGTATTGGGTCTATGTAGTTGTGATGATGATGATGATGTGTCTCAGGTGTATCGGGTCTATGTAGTTGTGATGATGATGTGTCTCAGGTGTATCGGGTCTATGTAGTTGTGATGATGATGATGATGATGTGTCTCAGGTGTATTGGGTCTATGTAGTTGTGATGATGATGATGATGATGTGTCTCAGGTGTATTGGGTCTATGTAGTTGTGATGATGATGATGATGTGTCTCAGGTGTATTGGGTCTATGTAGTTGTGATGATGATGATGATGATGTGTCTCAGGTGTATTGGGTCTATGTAGTTGTGATGGTGATGATGATGATGTGTCTCAGGTGTATTGAGTCTATGTAGTTGTGATGATGATGATGATGATGATGATGATGATGATGATGATGATGATGATGATGTGTCAGGTGTATTGGGTCTATGTAGTTGTGATGATGATGATGATTATGTGTCTCAGGTGTATTGGGTCTATGTAGTTGTGATGATGATGATGATGATGATGATGATGATGATGATGTGTCTCAGGTGTATCGGGTCTATGTAGTTGTGATGGTGATGATGATGATGTGTCTCAGGTGTATTGAGTCTATGTAGTTGTGATGATGATGATGTGTCTCAGGTGTATTGGGTCTATGTAGTTGTGATGATGATGATGATGTGTCTCAGGTGTATTGGGTCTATGTAGTTGTGATGATGATGTGTCTCAGGTCTATGTAGTTGTGATGATGATGATGATGATGTGTCTCAGGTGTATGTAGTTGTGATGATGATGATGATGTGTCTCAGGTGTATTGGGTCTATGTAGTTGTGATGATGATGATGTGTCTCAGGTGTATTGAGTCTATGTAGTTGTGATGATGATGATGTGTCTCAGGTCTATTGGGTCTATGTAGTTGTGATGATGATGATGATGTGTCTCAGGTGTATTGAGTCTATGTAGTTGTGATGATGATGATGATGTGTCTCAGGTGTATTGGGTGTATGTAGTTGTGATGATGATGATGATGTGTCTCAGGTGTATTGGGTCTATGTAGTTGTGATGATGATGTGTCTCAGGTGTATTGGGTCTATGTAGTTGTGATGATGATGATGATGTGTCTCAGGTGTATTGGGTCTATGTAGTTGTGATGATGATGATGATGTGTCTCAGGTGTATTGGTCTATGTAGTTGTGATGATGATGATGATGTGTCTCAGGTGTATGTAGTTGTGATGATGATGATGATGTGTCTCAGGTGTATTAGGTCTATGTAGTTGTGATGATGATGATGATGTCTCTCAGGTGTATTGGGTCTATGTAGTTGTGATGATGATGATGATGTGTCTCAGGTGTATGTAGTTGTGATGATGATGATGATGATGTGTCTCAGGTGTATTAGGTCTATGTAGTTGTGATGATGATGATGATGTCTCTCAGGTGTATTGGGTCTATGTAGTTGTGATGATGATGTGTCTCAGGTGTATTGGGTCTATGTAGTTGTGATGATGATGTGTCTCAGGTGTATTGGGTCTATGTAGTTGTGATGATGATGATGATGTGTCTCAGGTGTATCGGGTCTATGTAGTTGTGATGATGATGATGATGTGTCTCAGGTGTATTGGGTCTATGTAGTTGTGATGATGATGATGATGTGTCTCAGGTGTATCGGGTCTATGTAGTTGTGATGATGATGTGTCTCAGGTGTATCGGGTCTATGTAGTTGTGATGATGATGATGATGATGTGTCTCAGGTGTATTGGGTCTATGTAGTTGTGATGATGATGATGATGATGTGTCTCAGGTGTATTGGGTCTATGTAGTTGTGATGATGATGATGATGTGTCTCAGGTGTATTGGGTCTATGTAGTTGTGATGATGATGATGATGATGTGTCTCAGGTGTATTGGGTCTATGTAGTTGTGATGATGATGATGATGTGTCTCAGGTGTATTGGGTCTATGTAGTTGTGATGATGATGATGATGATGTGTCTCAGGTGTATTGGGTCTATGTAGTTGTGATGGTGATGATGATAATGTGTCTCAGGTGTATTGAGTCTATGTAGTTGTGATGATGATGATGATGATGATGATGATGATGTGTCTCAGGTGTATTGGGTCTATGTAGTTGTGATGATGATGATGATTATGTGTCTCAGGTGTATTGGGTCTATGTAGTTGTGATGATGATGATGATGATGATGATGATGATGATGATGTGTCTCAGGTGTATCGGGTCTATGTAGTTGTGATGGTGATGATGATGATGTGTCTCAGGTGTATTGAGTCTATGTAGTTGTGATGATGATGATGTGTCTCAGGTGTATTGGGTCTATGTAGTTGTGATGATGATGATGATGTGTCTCAGGTGTATTGGGTCTATGTAGTTGTGATGATGATGTGTCTCAGGTCTATGTAGTTGTGATGATGATGATGATGATGTGTCTCAGGTGTATGTAGTTGTGATGATGATGATGATGTGTCTCAGGTGTATTGGGTCTATGTAGTTGTGATGATGATGATGTGTCTCAGGTGTATTGAGTCTATGTAGTTGTGATGATGATGATGTGTCTCAGGTCTATTGGGTCTATGTAGTTGTGATGATGATGATGATGTGTCTCAGGTGTATTGAGTCTATGTAGTTGTGATGATGATGATGATGTGTCTCAGGTGTATTGGGTGTATGTAGTTGTGATGATGATGATGATGTGTCTCAGGTGTATTGGGTCTATGTAGTTGTGATGATGATGATGTGTCTCAGGTGTATTGGGTCTATGTAGTTGTGATGATGATGATGATGATGTGTATCGGGTCTATGTAGTTGTGATGATGATCATGATGTGTCTCAGGTGTATTGGGTCTATGTAGTTGTGATGATGATGATGATGTGTCTCAGGTGTATTGAGTCTATGTAGTTGTGATGATGATGATGATGTGTCTCAGGTGTATTGGGTCTATGTAGTTGTGATGATGATGATGATGATGATGTGTCTCAGGTGTATTGAGTCTATGTAGTTGTGATGATGATGATGATGTGTCTCAGGTGTATTGGGTCTATGTAGTTGTGATGATGATGATGATGATGATGTGTCTCAGGTGTATTGGTCTATGTAGTTGTGATGATGATGTGTCTCAGGTGTATTGGGTCTATGTAGTTGTGATGATGATGATGATGTGTCTCAGGTGTATTGGGTCTATGTAGTTGTGATGATGATGATGATGTGTCTCAGGTGTATTGGTCTATGTAGTTGTGATGATGATGATGATGTGTCTCAGGTGTATGTAGTTGTGATGATGATGATGATGTGTCTCAGGTGTATTAGGTCTATGTAGTTGTGATGATGATGATGATGTCTCTCAGGTGTATTGGGTCTATGTAGTTGTGATGATGATGATGATGTGTCTCAGGTGTATGTAGTTGTGATGATGATGATGTGTCTCAGGTGTATTAGGTCTATGTAGTTGTGATGATGATGATGATGTCTCTCAGGTGTATTGGGTCTATGTAGTTGTGATGATGATGATGATGTGTCTCAGGTGTATGTAGTTGTGATGATGATGATGATGTGTCTCAGGTGTATTAGGTCTATGTAGTTGTGATGATGATGATGATGATGTGTCTCAGGTGTATTAGGTCTATGTAGTTGTGATGATGATGATGATGTCTCTCAGGTGTATTGGGTCTATGTAGTTGTGATGATGATGATGATGTGTCTCAGGTGTATTGAGTCTATGTAGTTGTGATGATGATGATGATGATGTGTCTCAGGTGTATTGAGTCTATGTAGTTGTGATGATGATGATGTGTCTCAGGTGTATCGGGTCTATGTAGTTGTGATGATGATGATGATGTGTCTCAGGTGTATTGGGTCTATGTAGTTGTGATGATGATGATGATGTGTCTCAGGTGTATTGGGTCTATGTAGTTGTGATGATGATGATGATGTGTCTCAGGTGTATTGGGTCTATGTAGTTGTGATGATGATGATGATGTGTCTCAGGTGTATTGGGTCTATGTAGTTGTGATGATGATGTGTCTCAGGTGTATTGGGTCTATGTAGTTGTGATGATGATGATGATGTGTCTCAGGTGTATTGGGTCTATGTAGTTGTGATGATGATGATGTGTCTCAGGTGTATTGGGTCTATGTAGTTGTGATGATGATGTGTCTCAGGTGTATTGGGTCTATGTAGTTGTGATGATGATGATGATGTGTCTCAGGTGTATTGGGTCTATGTAGTTGTGATGATGATGATGATGTGTCTCAGGTGTATCGGGTCTATGTAGTTGTGATGATGATGATGATGATGTGTCTCAGGTGTATTGGGTCTATGTAGTTGTGATGATGATGTGTCTCAGGTGTATTGGGTCTATGTAGTTGTGATGATGATGATGTGTCTCAGGTGTATGTAGTTGTGATGATGAGGATGATGATGATGTGTCTCAGGTGTATTGGGTCTATGTAGTTGTGATGATGATGATGTGTCTCAGGTGTATTGGGTCTATATAGTTGTGATGATGATGATGATGTGTCTCAGGTGTATTGAGTCTATGTAGTTGTGATGATGATGATGATGTGTCTCAGGTGTATTGAGTCTATGTAGTTGTGATGATGATGATGATGTGTCTCAGGTGTATTGGGTGTATGTAGTTGTGATGATGATGATGATGTGTCTCAGGTGTATTGGGTCTATGTAGTTGTGATGATGATGATGATGTGTCTCAGGTCTATTGGGTCTATGTAGTTGTGATGATGATGATGATGTGTCTCAGGTGTATTGGGTCTATGTAGTTGTGATGATGATGATGATGGTGTGTCTCAGGTGTATTGGGTCTATGTAGTTGTGATGATGATGATGATGATGATGTGTCTCAGGTGTATTGGGTCTATGTAGTTGTGATGATGATGATGATGTGTCTCAGGTGTATTGGGTCTATGTAGTTGTGATGATGATGATGATGTGTATCGGGTCTATGTAGTTGTGATGATGATGATGATGTGTCTCAGGTGTATTGGGTCTATGTAGTTGTGATGATGATGTGTCTCAGGTGTATTGGGTCTATGTAGTTGTGATGATGATGATGTGTCTCAGGTGTATTGGGTCTATGTAGTTGTGATGATGATGATGTGTCTCAGGTGTATTGGGTCTATGTAGTTGTGATGATGATGATGTGTCTCAGGTGTATTGAGTCTATGTAGTTGTGATGATGATGATGTGTCTCAGGTGTATTGGGTCTATGTAGTTGTGATGATGATGATGATGTGTCTCAGGTGTATTGGGTCTATGTAGTTGTGATGATGATGATGATGATGTGTCTCAGGTGTATTGGGTCTATGTAGTTGTGATGATGATGATGATGTGTCAGGTGTATTGGGTCTATGTAGTTGTGATGATGATGATGTGTCTCAGGTGTATTGGGTCTATGTAGTTGTGATGATGATGATGATGTGTCTCAGGTGTATTGGGTCTATGTAGTTGTGATGATGATGATGATGTGTCTCAGGTGTATTGGGTCTATGTAGTTGTGATGATGATGATGTGTCTCAGGTGTATTGAGTCTATGTAGTTGTGATGATGATGATGTGTCTCAGGTGTATTGGGTCTATGTAGTTGTGATGATGTGTCTCAGGTGTATTGGGTCTATGTAGTTGTGATGATGATGATGATGATGTGTCTCAGGTGTATTGGGTCTATGTAGTTGTGATGATGATGTGTCTCAGGTGTATTGGGTCTATGTAGTTGTGATGATGATGTGTCTCAGGTGTATTGGGTCTATGTAGTTGTGATGATGATGTGTCTCAGGTGTATTGGGTCTATGTAGTTGTGATGATGATGTGTCTCAGGTGTATTGGGTCTATGTAGTTGTGATGATGATGATGATGTGTCTCAGGTGTATCGGGTCTATGTAGTTGTGATGATGATGTGTCTCAGGTGTATCGGGTCTATGTAGTTGTGATGATGATGATGATGATGTGTCTCAGGTGTATTGGGTCTATGTAGTTGTGATGATGATGATGATGATGTGTCTCAGGTGTATTGGGTCTATGTAGTTGTGATGATGATGATGATGTGTCTCAGGTGTATTGGGTCTATGTAGTTGTGATGATGATGATGATGATGTGTCTCAGGTGTATTGGGTCTATGTAGTTGTGATGGTGATGATGATGATGTGTCTCAGGTGTATTGAGTCTATGTAGTTGTGATGATGATGATGATGATGATGATGATGATGATGATGATGATGATGATGATGATGATGATGATGATGATGTGTCAGGTGTATTGGGTCTATGTAGTTGTGATGATGATGATGATTATGTGTCTCAGGTGTATTGGGTCTATGTAGTTGTGATGATGATGATGATGATGATGATGATGTGTCTCAGGTGTATCGGGTCTATGTAGTTGTGATGGTGATGATGATGATGTGTCTCAGGTGTATTGAGTCTATGTAGTTGTGATGATGATGATGTGTCTCAGGTGTATTGGGTCTATGTAGTTGTGATGATGATGATGATGTGTCTCAGGTGTATTGGGTCTATGTAGTTGTGATGATGATGTGTCTCAGGTCTATGTAGTTGTGATGATGATGATGATGATGTGTCTCAGGTGTATGTAGTTGTGATGATGATGATGATGTGTCTCAGGTGTATTGGGTCTATGTAGTTGTGATGATGATGATGTGTCTCAGGTGTATTGAGTCTATGTAGTTGTGATGATGATGATGTGTCTCAGGTCTATTGGGTCTATGTAGTTGTGATGATGATGATGATGTGTCTCAGGTGTATTGAGTCTATGTAGTTGTGATGATGATGATGATGTGTCTCAGGTGTATTGGGTGTATGTAGTTGTGATGATGATGATGATGTGTCTCAGGTGTATTGGGTCTATGTAGTTGTGATGATGATGTGTCTCAGGTGTATTGGGTCTATGTAGTTGTGATGATGATGATGATGTGTCTCAGGTGTATTGGGTCTATGTAGTTGTGATGATGATGATGATGTGTCTCAGGTGTATTGGTCTATGTAGTTGTGATGATGATGATGATGTGTCTCAGGTGTATGTAGTTGTGATGATGATGATGATGTGTCTCAGGTGTATTAGGTCTATGTAGTTGTGATGATGATGATGATGTCTCTCAGGTGTATTGGGTCTATGTAGTTGTGATGATGATGATGATGTGTCTCAGGTGTATGTAGTTGTGATGATGATGATGATGTGTCTCAGGTGTATTAGGTCTATGTAGTTGTGATGATGATGATGATGTCTCTCAGGTGTATTGGGTCTATGTAGTTGTGATGATGATGTGTCTCAGGTGAATTGGGTCTATGTAGTTGTGATGATGATGTGTCTCAGGTGTATTGGGTCTATGTAGTTGTGATGATGATGATGATGTGTCTCAGGTGTATCGGGTCTATGTAGTTGTGATGATGATGATGATGTGTCTCAGGTGTATTGGGTCTATGTAGTTGTGATGATGATGATGATGTGTCTCAGGTGTATCGGGTCTATGTAGTTGTGATGATGATGTGTCTCAGGTGTATCGGGTCTATGTAGTTGTGATGATGATGATGATGATGTGTCTCAGGTGTATTGGGTCTATGTAGTTGTGATGATGATGATGATGATGTGTCTCAGGTGTATTGGGTCTATGTAGTTGTGATGATGATGATGATGTGTCTCAGGTGTATTGGGTCTATGTAGTTGTGATGATGATGATGATGATGTGTCTCAGGTGTATTGGGTCTATGTAGTTGTGATGGTGATGATGATGATGTGTCTCAGGTGTATTGAGTCTATGTAGTTGTGATGATGATGATGATGATGATGATGATGATGATGATGATGATGATGATGTGTCTCAGATGTATTGGGTCTATGTAGTTGTGATGATGATGATGATTATGTGTCTCAGGTGTATTGGGTCTATGTAGTTGTGATGATGATGATGATGATGATGATGATGATGTGTCTCAGGTGTATCGGGTCTATGTAGTTGTGATGGTGATGATGATGATGTGTCTCAGGTGTATTGAGTCTATGTAGTTGTGATGATGATGATGTGTCTCAGGTGTATTGGGTCTATGTAGTTGTGATGATGATGATGATGTGTCTCAGGTGTATTGGGTCTATGTAGTTGTGATGATGATGTGTCTCAGGTCTATGTAGTTGTGATGATGATGATGATGATGTGTCTCAGGTGTATGTAGTTGTGATGATGATGATGATGTGTCTCAGGTGTATTGGGTCTATGTAGTTGTGATGATGATGATGTGTCTCAGGTGTATTGAGTCTATGTAGTTGTGATGATGATGATGTGTCTCAGGTCAATTGGGTCTATGTAGTTGTGATGATGATGATGATGTGTCTCAGGTGTATTGAGTCTATGTAGTTGTGATGATGATGATGATGTGTCTCAGGTGTATTGGGTGTATGTAGTTGTGATGATGATGATGATGTGTCTCAGGTGTATTGGGTCTATGTAGTTGTGATGATGATGATGTGTCTCAGGTGTATTGGGTCTATGTAGTTGTGATGATGATGATGATGTGTATCGGGTCTATGTAGTTGTGATGATGATCATGATGTGTCTCAGGTGTATTGGGTCTATGTAGTTGTGATGATGATGATGATGATGATGTGTCTCAGGTGTATTGAGTCTATGTAGTTGTGATGATGATGATGATGTGTCTCAGGTGTATTGGGTCTATGTAGTTGTGATGATGATGATGATGATGATGTGTCTCAGGTGTATTGGTCTATGTAGTTGTGATGATGATGTGTCTCAGGTGTATTGGGTCTATGTAGTTGTGATGATGATGATGATGTGTCTCAGGTGTATTGGGTCTATGTAGTTGTGATGATGATGATGATGTGTCTCAGGTGTATTGGTCTATGTAGTTGTGATGATGATGATGATGTGTCTCAGGTGTATGTAGTTGTGATGATGATGATGATGTGTCTCAGGTGTATTAGGTCTATGTAGTTGTGATGATGATGATGTCTCTCAGGTGTATTGGGTCTATGTAGTTGTGATGATGATGATGATGTGTCTCAGGTGTATGTAGTTGTGATGATGATGATGTGTCTCAGGTGTATTAGGTCTATGTAGTTGTGATGATGATGATGATGTCTCTCAGGTGTATTGGGTCTATGTAGTTGTGATGATGATGATGATGTGTCTCAGGTGTATGTAGTTGTGATGATGATGATGATGTGTCTCAGGTGTATTAGGTCTATGTAGTTGTGATGATGATGATGATGATGTGTCTCAGGTGTATTAGGTCTATGTAGTTGTGATGATGATGATGATGTCTCTCAGGTGTATTGGGTCTATGTAGTTGTGATGATGATGATGATGTGTCTCAGGTGTATTGAGTCTATGTAGTTGTGATGATGATGATGATGATGTGTCTCAGGTGTATTGAGTCTATGTAGTTGTGATGATGATGATGTGTCTCAGGTGTATCGGGTCTATGTAGTTGTGATGATGATGATGTGTCTCAGGTGTATCGGGTCTATGTAGTTGTGATGATGATGATGATGTGTCTCAGGTGTATTGGGTCTATGTAGTTGTGATGATGATGATGATGTGTCTCAGGTGTATTGGGTCTATGTAGTTGTGATGATGATGATGATGTGTCTCAGGTGTATTGGGTCTATGTAGTTGTGATGATGATGATGTGTCTCAGGTGTATTGGGTCTATGTAGTTGTGATGATGATGTGTCTCAGGTGTATTGGGTCTATGTAGTTGTGATGATGATGATGATGTGTCTCAGGTGTATTGGGTCTATGTAGTTGTGATGATGATGATGATGTGTCTCAGGTGTATTGGGTCTATGTAGTTGTGATGATGATGTGTCTCAGGTCTATGTAGTTGTGATGATGATGATGATGATGTGTCTCAGGTGTATGTAGTTGTGATGATGATGATGATGTGTCTCAGGTGTATTGGGTCTATGTAGTTGTGATGATGATGATGTGTCTCAGGTGTATTGAGTCTATGTAGTTGTGATGATGATGATGTGTCTCAGGTCAATTGGGTCTATGTAGTTGTGATGATGATGATGATGTGTCTCAGGTGTATTGAGTCTATGTAGTTGTGATGATGATGATGATGTGTCTCAGGTGTATTGGGTGTATGTAGTTGTGATGATGATGATGATGTGTCTCAGGTGTATTGGGTCTATGTAGTTGTGATGATGATGATGTGTCTCAGGTGTATTGGGTCTATGTAGTTGTGATGATGATGATGATGTGTATCGGGTCTATGTAGTTGTGATGATGATCATGATGTGTCTCAGGTGTATTGGGTCTATGTAGTTGTGATGATGATGATGATGATGATGTGTCTCAGGTGTATTGAGTCTATGTAGTTGTGATGATGATGATGATGTGTCTCAGGTGTATTGGGTCTATGTAGTTGTGATGATGATGATGATGATGATGTGTCTCAGGTGTATTGGTCTATGTAGTTGTGATGATGATGTGTCTCAGGTGTATTGGGTCTATGTAGTTGTGATGATGATGATGATGTGTCTCAGGTGTATTGGGTCTATGTAGTTGTGATGATGATGATGATGTGTCTCAGGTGTATTGGTCTATGTAGTTGTGATGATGATGATGATGTGTCTCAGGTGTATGTAGTTGTGATGATGATGATGATGTGTCTCAGGTGTATTAGGTCTATGTAGTTGTGATGATGATGATGATGTCTCTCAGGTGTATTGGGTCTATGTAGTTGTGATGATGATGATGATGTGTCTCAGGTGTATGTAGTTGTGATGATGATGATGTGTCTCAGGTGTATTAGGTCTATGTAGTTGTGATGATGATGATGATGTCTCAGGTGTATTGGGTCTATGTAGTTGTGATGATGATGATGATGTGTCTCAGGTGTATGTAGTTGTGATGATGATGATGATGTGTCTCAGGTGTATTAGGTCTATGTAGTTGTGATGATGATGATGATGATGTGTCTCAGGTGTATTAGGTCTATGTAGTTGTGATGATGATGATGATGTCTCTCAGGTGTATTGGGTCTATGTAGTTGTGATGATGATGATGATGTGTCTCAGGTGTATTGAGTCTATGTAGTTGTGATGATGATGATGATGATGTGTCTCAGGTGTATTGAGTCTATGTAGTTGTGATGATGATGATGTGTCTCAGGTGTATCGGGTCTATGTAGTTGTGATGATGATGATGATGTGTCTCAGGTGTATTGGGTCTATGTAGTTGTGATGATGATGATGATGTGTCTCAGGTGTATTGGGTCTATGTAGTTGTGATGATGATGATGATGTGTCTCAGGTGTATTGGGTCTATGTAGTTGTGATGATGATGATGTGTCTCAGGTGTATTGGGTCTATGTAGTTGTGATGATGATGTGTCTCAGGTGTATTGGGTCTATGTAGTTGTGATGATGATGATGATGTGTCTCAGGTGTATTGGGTCTATGTAGTTGTGATGATGATGATGATGTGTCTCAGGTGTATTGGGTCTATGTAGTTGTGATGATGATGATGTGTCTCAGGTGTATTGGGTCTATGTAGTTGTGATGATGATGATGATGATGATGTGTCTCAGGTGTATTGGGTCTATGTAGTTGTGATGATGATGATGATGTGTCTCAGGTGTATCGGGTCTATGTAGTTGTGATGATGATGATGATGATGTGTCTCAGGTGTATTGGGTCTATGTAGTTGTGATGATGATGTGTCTCAGGTGTATTGGGTCTATGTAGTTGTGATGATGATGATGTGTCTCAGGTGTATGTAGTTGTGATGATGAGGATGATGATGATGTGTCTCAGGTGTATTGGGTCTATGTAGTTGTGATGATGATGATGTGTCTCAGGTGTATTGGGTCTATATAGTTGTGATGATGATGATGATGTGTCTCAGGTGTATTGAGTCTATGTAGTTGTGATGATGATGATGATGTGTCTCAGGTGTATTGAGTCTATGTAGTTGTGATGATGATGATGATGTGTCTCAGGTGTATTGGGTGTATGTAGTTGTGATGATGATGATGATGTGTCTCAGGTGTATTGGGTCTATGTAGTTGTGATGATGATGATGATGTGTCTCAGGTCTATTGGGTCTATGTAGTTGTGATGATGATGATGATGTGTCTCAGGTGTATTGGGTCTATGTAGTTGTGATGATGATGATGATGGTGTGTCTCAGGTGTATTGGGTCTATGTAGTTGTGATGATGATGATGATGATGTGTCTCAGGTGTATTGGGTCTATGTAGTTGTGATGATGATGATGATGTGTCTCAGGTGTATTGGGTCTATGTAGTTGTGATGATGATGATGATGTGTATCGGGTCTATGTAGTTGTGATGATGATGATGATGTGTCTCAGGTGTATTGGGTCTATGTAGTTGTGATGATGATGTGTCTCAGGTGTATTGGGTCTATGTAGTTGTGATGATGATGATGATGTGTCTCAGGTGTATTGAGTCTATGTAGTTGTGATGATGATGATGATGTGTCTCAGGTGTATCGGGTCTATGTAGTTGTGATGATGATGTGTCTCAGGTGTATCGGGTCTATGTAGTTGTGATGATGATGATGATGATGTGTCTCAGGTGTATTGGGTCTATGTAGTTGTGATGATGATGATGATGTGTCTCAGGTGTATTGGGTCTATGTAGTTGTGATGATGATGATGATGTGTCTCAGGTGTATCGGGTCTATGTAGTTGTGATGATGATGTGTCTCAGGTGTATCGGGTCTATGTAGTTGTGATGATGATGATGATGATGTGTCTCAGGTGTATTGGGTCTATGTAGTTGTGATGATGATGATGATGATGTGTCTCAGGTGTATTGGGTCTATGTAGTTGTGATGATGATGATGATGTGTCTCAGGTGTATTGGGTCTATGTAGTTGTGATGATGATGATGATGATGTGTCTCAGGTGTATTGGGTCTATGTAGTTGTGATGGTGATGATGATGATGTGTCTCAGGTGTATTGAGTCTATGTAGTTGTGATGATGATGATGATGATGATGATGATGATGTGTCTCAGGTGTATTGGGTCTATGTAGTTGTGATGATGATGATGTGTCTCAGGTGTATTGGGTCTATGTAGTTGTGATGATGATGATGATGATGATGATGATGATGTGTCTCAGGTGTATCGGGTCTATGTAGTTGTGATGGTGATGATGATGATGTGTCTCAGGTGTATTGAGTCTATGTAGTTGTGATGATGATGATGTGTCTCAGGTGTATTGGGTCTATGTAGTTGTGATGATGATGATGATGTGTCTCAGGTGTATTGGGTCTATGTAGTTGTGATGATGATGTGTCTCAGGTCTATGTAGTTGTGATGATGATGATGATGATGATGTGTCTCAGGTGTATTGGGTCTATGTAGTTGTGATGATGATGATGTGTCTCAGGTGTATGTAGTTGTGATGATGAGGATGATGATTTGTCTCAGGTGTATTGGGTCTATGTAGTTGTGATGATGATGATGTGTCTCAGGTGTATTGGGTCTATATAGTTGTGATGATGATGATGATGTGTCTCAGGTGTATTGAGTCTATGTAGTTGTGATGATGATGATGTGTCTCAGGTCTATTGGGTCTATGTAGTTGTGATGATGATGATGATGTGTCTCAGGTGTATTGAGTCTATGTAGTTGTGATGATGATGATGATGTGTCTCAGGTGTATTGGGTGTATGTAGTTGTGATGATGATGATGATGTGTCTCAGGTGTATTGGGTCTATGTAGTTGTGATGATGATGATGATGTTTCTCAGGTCTATTGGGTCTATGTAGTTGTGATGATGATGATGATGTGTCTCAGGTGTATTGGGTCTATGTAGTTGTGATGATGATGATGATGGTGTGTCTCAGGTGTATTGGGTCTATGTAGTTGTGATGATGATGATGATGATGTGTCTCAGGTGTATTGGGTCTATGTAGTTGTGATGATGATGATGATGTGTCTCAGGTGTATTGGGTCTATGTAGTTGTGATGATGATGATGATGTGTATCGGGTCTATGTAGTTGTGATGATGATGATGATGTGTCTCAGGTGTATTGGGTCTATGTAGTTGTGATGATGATGATGATGTGTCTCAGGTGTATTGGGTCTATGTAGTTGTGATGATGATGATGATGTGTCTCAGGTGTATTGGTCTATGTAGTTGTGATGATGATGATGATGTGTCTCAGGTGTATGTAGTTGTGATGATGATGATGATGTGTCTCAGGTGTATTAGGTCTATGTAGTTGTGATGATGATGATGATGTCTCTCAGGTGTATTGGGTCTATGTAGTTGTGATGATGATGATGATGTGTCTCAGGTGTATGTAGTTGTGATGATGATGATGTGTCTCAGGTGTATTAGGTCTATGTAGTTGTGATGATGATGATGATGTCTCTCAGGTGTATTGGGTCTATGTAGTTGTGTTGATGATGATGATGTGTCTCAGGTGTATGTAGTTGTGATGATGATTATGTGTCTCAGGTGTATTAGGTCTATGTAGTTGTGATGATGATGATGATGTGTCTCAGGTGTATTAGGTCTATGTAGTTGTGATGATGATGATGATGTCTCTCAGGTGTATTGGGTCTATGTAGTTGTGATGATGATGATGATGTGTCTCAGGTGTATTGAGTCTATGTAGTTGTGATGATGATGATGTGTCTCAGGTGTATCGGGTCTATGTAGTTGTGATGATGATGATGATGTGTCTCAGGTGTATTTAGTCTATGTAGTTGTGATGATGATGATGTGTCTCAGGTGTATCGGGTCTATGTAGTTGTGATGATGATGATGATGTGTCTCAGGTGTATTGGGTCTATATAGTTGTGATGATGATGATGATGTGTCTCAGGTGTATTGGGTCTATGTAGTTGTGATGATGATGATGATGATGTGTCTCAGGTGTATTGGGTCTATGTAGTTGTGATGATGATGATGATGATGTGTCTCAGGTGTATTGGGTCTATGTAGTTGTGATGATGATGATGTGTCTCAGGTGTATCGGGTCTATGTAGTTGTGATGATGATGATGATGTGTCTCAGGTGTATTGGGTCTATATAGTTGTGATGATGATGATGATGTGTCTCAGGTGTATTGAGTCTATGTTGTTGTGATGATGATGATGATGATGTGTCTCAGGTGTATCGGGTCTATGTAGTTGTGATGATGATGATGTGTCTCAGGTGTATTGAGTCTATGTAGTTGTGATGATGATGATGTGTCTCAGGTGTATCGGGTCTATGTAGTTGTGATGATGATGATGATGTGTCTCAGGTGTATTGAGTCTATGTAGTTGTGATGATGATGATGTGTCTCAGGTGTATCGGGTCTATGTAGTTGTGATGATGATGAT
Organism: Salvelinus fontinalis; assembly: GCF_029448725.1. Taxonomy (NCBI): domain Eukaryota; kingdom Metazoa; phylum Chordata; class Actinopteri; order Salmoniformes; family Salmonidae; genus Salvelinus; species Salvelinus fontinalis. The sequence goes on from NC_074665.1 coordinate 15,148,645, forward strand.
GATGTGTCTCAGGTGTATTGGGTCTATATAGTTGTGATGATGATGATGATGTGTCTCAGGTGTATTGGGTCTATGTAGTTGTGATGATGATGATGATGATGTGTCTCAGGTGTATTGGGTCTATGTAGTTGTGATGATGATGATGATGTGTCTCAGGTGTATTGAGTCTATGTAGTTGTGATGATGATAATGATGATGTGTCTCTGTCTCTCAGGTGTATTGGGTCTATCCAGCACCTGAAGGGGAAGTATGGGCGTGGCTACAGCCTGGAAGTGAAGCTGAGAGAGGAGCTGACTGGGCTCCAACAAGTGGCACTGCTCCACAAGGAGATCCGTCGAATCTTCCCTCACGCTGCAAGACAGGAGAGGTGAGTCAGAGCAGAGGTGTGTGTGTGTGTGTGTGTGTGTGTGTGTGTGTGTGTGTGTGTGTGTGTGTGTGTGTGTGTGTGTGTGTGTGTGATGACATGCTAAAGCCTGCTGCCTCTGTCTTGCAGCTTTGCCACCCTGATGGTTTACAAGATCCCCATGGAGGATGTCAAGTCACTGGCCAAGTCCTTCTCTCAGCTAGAGAGTGGTGAGTGTGTGTGTGATCACTCTCTGACCATCTGCCTCATGTTTCATTGATCAGTTACAATTTAGGCAAAATGCATTGTGTTCTAATGTTTTCTGCTCTCCCCTGCCTCCAGCTAAGCAAGCCTTCAACTTTGAAGAGTACAACTTTTCACAATCAACCTTAGAGCAGGTAAGTACTCATTTGTGAACCTTACCTTGAATTTCATGTGATGATGTTACATCAACTGCAATGCAAACTCCATCCACTTCCTGACTATTTGTCTTAGCTAGTCTCTCTCTTGCTCTCTCTCTCACCCCATCTCTCAGGTCTTCATGGAGTTTGCTAAGGAGCAGGAGAACGAGGAGGAAGAGGTGGGTTCCCTCAGCACCACGTTCCAGTGGCAGCGGCTCCGCCAGGACGGCCCTGTGCCTGTCAACCACACAGACAGCATTGTGCACCAGCTCTGAGCTCTACTGGGGGGAAGGGGGGCTCGCTGTCTGTGGCCGGCACAGTCTCTGGGCTCCCATTATCCCTGCCCACATGGCACTAACCTCGTCCCCAGCCTAAAGAGGCTGGAAACGAGTTTACTATGGCACAGGCTATGCCAGCCCTGGCAATGCACTCACCCCTCACCTCACGGCTCACACAACCACCCACCACCAGCCCAAACTAATAGGACAAGATGGGCGTCACAGGACAGATGGATGCCCCTATGAACATGGCCCTGGAGGGCTAGCAACTGAACTGTGTGTGTGTTTGGGATGGGAAGTCTCTCTGGGGCTGAGGTGTGTGAGTTGTCCGAACTACTGTGTGTTTTCTGACCTTTGCACTGACTAACCAAGGGGCCTGCTCCACTCCACCCAACCAGAATCTCCCTCCTCTGATGACGCACTGATACGACTAATACCTACTCTGTTTTTTTAATAGGTTTTATCTGATTTTTTATCTGAATTCACAGCGAGTTGGTATATATGGATATGTATATTTAAGCAATAAGGCCCGAGGAGGTGTGGTATATGGCCAATATACCACGGCTAAGGGCTATTCTTATGCATTACTCATCGCGGAGTGCCTGGACACAGCCCTTAGCCATGGTATATTTGCCATATACCACAAAACCCGAGGCACCTTATTGCTATTATAAACTGGTTACCAACCTAATTAGAGCAGTAAAAATAAATGTTTTGTCATACCTGTAGTATACGGTCTGATATACCGCCGCTGTCAGCCAATCAGCATTCAGGGCTCGAACCACCCAGTTTATAAATATAGATATTCTTATATATATATATATATATATATATATATATATATATATATATATATATATATATATATATATATATATATAAGAACTATATACAAAAGTTTGGGGTCACTGAGAAATGTCCTTGTTTTGATTGAAAACCTAGGCAGAGTTCCTCTGTCCAGTGTCTGTGTTCTTTTGCACATCTTAATATTTTATTTTTATTGGTCAGTCTGAGATATGGCTTTTTCTTTGCAACTCTGCCTAGAAGGCCAGCATCCCGGGGTCGCCTCTTCACTGTTGACGTTGAGACTGGTGTTTTGCGGGTACTATTTAATGAAGCTGCCAGTTGAGGGCTTTTGTGTGTCGTCTGTTTCTCAAACTAGACACTCTAATGTACTTGTCCTCTTGCTCAGTTGTGCACCGGCGCCTCCCACTCCTCTTTCTATTCTTTGTTAGAGACAGTTTGCGCTGTTCTGTAAAGGGAGTAGTACACAGCGTTGTATGAGACCATTTTGAGCCTGTAATCGAACCCACAAATGCTGATGCTCCAGATACCCAACTAGTCTAAAGAAGGCCGGTTTTATTGCTTCTTTAATCAGAACAACAGTTTTCAGCTGTGCTAAAATAATTGCAAAAGGGTTTTCTAATGATCAATTAGCCTTTTAAAATTATAAACTTGGATTAGCTAACACAACGTGCCATTGGAACACAGGAGTGATGGTTGCTGATAATGGGCCTCTGTACGCCTATGTAGATATTCCATTAAAAATCTGCCGTTTCCAGCTACAATACTCATTTACAACATTAACAATGTCTACACTGTATTTCTGATCAATTTTATGTTATTTTAATGGACAAAAAATGTTATTTTCTTTCAAAAACAAGGACATTTCTAAGTGACCCCAAACTTTTGAACTGTTATTTATATATCTAGTATTTATTGATTCCTTTTACTTTCCATCCATTTCCATACCTGGGGTAACCTCTTCCCTAGGCAAATTAGAAGTGTCTAGTGAACAAGATTATCCATGGGGAATCAGTGCAGTGCAGTAAGTGTGTTTGCTCGTGTCTTCCACCGTGTTTGTGAAACTTTGTGTTTTATAACAACACCAATCCAGTTCTGGCTCTAGATCCACTAGAACCAAAGCAGTACATCCCTATTTACTCACACACTCCTAACCTAACACGTTGACACTGAGGTGCTTTTAGCGTCTGTAGCATGATGTGGACTATTTGTGTCGTAGTTGTGTAGGTTGCTTGTTCTGAACGTGAGTACAGATCAACTGACAGATCTCCAGTACAGATCAACTACTGACAGATCAACTGACAGATCAACTACTGACAGATCAACTGACAGATCTCCAGTACAGACAGAGTTACTGGCAGATGGAGTGGCCTTTTTTTTTTGCAAAAGAGGAAACCCAGCAGAACTGGAGCTCCAGTCCCTCTCCCCTGCATCGCCCTCTGGTGGGTGGGAAGAAAACCACACCTCACTCTGCCTCTGCCTCTTCTGCACTAAGGGTTTGCTGCTGTTACTGTATGTTTCTCTCTGGCTGCATCTAAAATGGCACAATATTCACTACTTTCTCTGGTCAAAAGTAGTGCACTATATAGGGAATAGGGTGCCATTTCCTCTGTGTTTCTGTGGGGCACTGTGAGTACTGTGTCTCCTCTACACCAGCATGCATTTTAGTGTTGTTCAGGCCCATTGTATACTATAAACACAGCTCTCCCCAGTTCTCATAGGCAAGAAGAAAGAGGCCTGCTTTTGAGTGACTTAACATGCTTGTCTGAGAGGAAGAATTATGCATAAATAAGGAGAAGATGGTCAGTATTGTAGTGATGTTATAAAAGGCACAAGTGTAAGGTTTAGTATGGAGGGTTTAGGGTGGAGAGTTTAGGACATATGCTCACACTGCCCAGTGGCCTTCCACTCCTACAATACTTTAGTGTCTGAATAGGAATGATAGCTTGGTAATGTAGTATCTTAAATGCACGTCAGTGCATGTAGCACTCTGGCTTCATCAAACATTTGGTATGCGAACCAAGTCACCAACCCTAGAGAATCAGTCCATTGGAAGAATATTGTTTGGAAGAGTAGGTCTTGTTTTTATTTTATTATTATGAAATATTTGGATTATTTTATCTTGGCCAGGTTGGGAATTGGTAAAATTGGTATTTTGTGACAAAGTGTTGAATTTTGAATGCATGAAAAAATCATGCCTCCAAAAAGAGGCTTCTTTTATCTAGGTGACTGAGTTTTTGAGGTTCTGTTGGACTGAAAGGAGCTCAGTTTTCACTCTGTGTCACTCTGGTGCTGCTTTTAACCACAGATATATTTTATTATTTGTGTGTGCGTGCGTGACTCATGTTTGGCTACTGTTATAAGACTGCTACAGTACTAATATAACCCTCTCCAGGGAAGCACACTAAGTGTTGGTGCAATACTTAAACAATTGTAACAGTAAACATATTAACTTTTTCTTGTGACATTCAGGTGAGCTTTGAAAGAGCGAATAAGAGATGAACAGAAGGGAGTTCAGAAGATAATTCTTAGTATGTGCGGATGGTGGAACTGAGAGAAGATGTTGGTTTCCTTGGTTTCCAAATTGAGATGGTACTTTTGACCCTATTTGTGATGCGGGCGTATGCCCGGCATGGTAGATTCTTGATTGTTTGAAACGCATGATCCCTCTGGTTGCAAGTTGCATCACATACTTACAAAGATGCAAACACAATTTCAGGATGCCCTAAAAATTGTCTACAATACCTAACTGTCTATATGTCTCACTAAAGGTAAATATATTGTACAGTGGCATAATATTATGTCTAATTTGATATGTTTTCTTGTAGCATAAATCACGAGTGCTTGCATTTTCTACAGAAGTGTGTGTTCATCGTTCCATAGAAGACGTGTCGTAGTAGAGAATATCATCCTGCCGTAGAAGACGTGTCGTAGTAGAGAATATCATTGTGTCGTAGTAGAGAATATCATCCTGCCGTAGAAGACGTGTCGTAGTAGAGAATATCATCCTGCCGACGAAGATGTGTCGTGGTAGAAAATATGACAGTGAGTCAGCTTTGTTGATGTCTCGCCAGCCTCTCTCTGATACTGAGACTTAATATCAGTCTGTTGGCCATGAGTCTGAATTAAGAAACATTCACAGAGAACATGAGGCCTTCACTTATTGTTTACGGGTGGTGTGGCCATAGAAATATACTGTTCCAGGTGGTCAAAAGACCATGGCCTGAGGGGCTTTGTCCCTTCTAGCGATTATATTTCGGGCAGTGATAATCATTGAGCAAAATGCCTCTTATCCCTTTTTGCCTTCTAACATAAACCCACCTCCCATCCCTCTCTATGAACTAGATATTTTCTCACGTCTCATCTCTCCAACCTGGGGTGCAGAAGCTTTATAGTCGTCGTCTCAACTTTTTAAGGGAGATTTTTTATTATAACATAGTTAATTTTAATGGGGAGCTGTGTGACTTAGTTTTGTAATGTGGTGGTTGGGTTATTGAGGTGTTGTTGGATAATGTTGGAGCAAGTTACTTAAAGTGGTTGTTCATAGCTTCCTTTGTCTCTACCATGTCATGTGTGTGGTTTAGTTTCTCATTATGCTTATTGTGTTGTCTTTTAAACTGATGAAAAGTAATTAAAGAAGAAGTTGAAGCCCAAGAAATAGGATGCAGTAGCATCTGAGGCCTGTTTTGCCACCATTGACCTTCATTTGATGGAATATATGTTTTGTGTTTTCTATTCATATATTTTTTTTAAAGAAAGTGATCTGAAAATGTATGTTGGTATAGGACTGGTCTGTTGGGTTTCTGTTAATTTGCCCTCTGAAGTTAATTACAATTGGTTTTATTTTAAATTTGTAAAGCATGTTTTCTACTTTACTCTCTCGAAGGGTATTTGCTACTGAGCATTGTTGGTGAAAAATCTGTGTATGGTTCTGTGATTCCTGGTATTTTTATGATGATACAGTACAACCTCTCACAGGCAGCATTTGTTGTCTGATAATCCTTCTTTCTAGAATACCCCACTGACTGTATGTTTAAAGATATTGCTTTGTTCTGTTGACATACTCTAACACTATCGTGTGAGTGGAGAGCATTTTTATTTTTAACTCTGACCATTATTTTTGCACACATGTAGCCTTGTGCTATCGTCGCCACTATAATAGAGCGAAAATAGAATGTCTTGTGTTTCATTCTGTATGAGTTGTGTATGGGGTGAGATGGACTACATTCACTGAATTCTTATCTATTTTAAAGTAACTGCCCAGATGTTCCAGATTTCTATGAAGTATGACCTATAATTACTTACAATATGAGTGAAGTGGTTTTCCTTCCAATTATTATTTTTAAATTACCTTAAAAAGCTGCTTTCCTGTGTCGGAGTGATGGGGGTGTACAACAACAACAAAATGGTGTGGGCGTATACCGGTCAAAAATATTCATGTGATGACATGTTCTATGAGGAAATAGTAAGCGTTTTTGAAAAGGTCTGTTTGAGATAGTTTGAGGTGGGGTTGTTTTTGTTTTTCTCCAATGTATGCTTCGGCCACAAACGAGTATAGGACAAGTCAACATTAGTTGGATACGAGTTAACTAAATATGAACTTTTAAGTGAGATTTTCACTTGGCAGTTACTTTAAGATGTTTTTCCCAAGTGCAATATTTAGATGTGTTGTCACAAGCGTTCTATTATAAAGGCTATCATGGTTAACTAAAATATCAATGCATCCTTTATTCTGTGGACTTTAGTGTCACTTGCAGTAAAATGTTAATAACATTAGATTGCTTTCCTTTTACTCTTTTTTGGTGCCCATTCCCAGAGCAGGTAAGCATTTTGCTTTTACTCCCTTCCATATGTATTTGGACAGCAAAGTGAAAACATTTTATTTGTCTCTATACTCCAGCATTTTAGATTTGAGTTAGAATGTCAGATTTTATTTGAGGTTATTTTCATACATATCTGTTTTACCATTTAGACATCAAATAACTTTATGTATCTAGGCCCCACATTTGAAGAAGTAAGTATTAAGTATTTGGACAAATTCACTTAGTGTATCAAAGTAGTCAAACGTTAAGTATTTGGTCCCATATTACTTGCACGCAATGACTACATCAAGTTTGTGACTCTACAAACTTGTTGGATGCATTTGCGGTTTGTTTTGCATGTGTTTTGGTTTATGTTTTGCCCAATAGGGACTGAATAGGAAGAGTCACGTCATCAAAAAACTCTGCCGCTGGAATGACCCGCAGCAAACTGTCTGCCTAGTAATGCCATGACTGCCCGATTTAGCCTGCTACAGTAGCAGGGCAAATGTATATTTTTATTAGAATTTAAATGACAATACAAATAAACATAGGATATCAATACAAATATATGTTCAATATATGAACATTTTGGTTGAGTACCTCCTACTTCTTTCCAATGTGAGTGGAGGTGCAACCTAAAAATGTGTAGACATCATTGGACAGGAAAAGGCGCAGCGCTCACCATATTTTTCTTTGTTTTTTTATTAGACAAGTTTAAAACATTGACGTTTCATCCTTCATTGGCCTTCTTCAGAATCAATAATAAATCTGAAGAAGGCCGAAACGTAAATCTTTTAAACTTGTCTAATAAAACGACACATTTTTCCTCTCCAACAATATATGACAAATAAAACGGTCACACTTTTATTTGGATTGTCCCATATACAAATATAATCAATAAACAGGTAGGATATCAACACATATTTTCAACATGGTTAGAGAGTAACTGATGACATCTAATCAGTTACATGTAAACGGATTACAAAACTAACTGTAAAATCAGTTACCAGCAAAATATTTTTAACTTGGATTACTTTTAAATTCAGAAAGGATGTTTGCAAAAAAAAAAGGAATAATA